>NW_026988445.1:14922500-15105000 GCF_030222135.1 Aotus nancymaae | reverse complement strand
AACCAAGCAGGAGCAATGAAGCTTTGCCTGGAGAGGATGCTGCTAACATTTGCATGTTAAATGAACTGAGGCCTCAACTGGCATCCCTTGGAGGGCTCTTAGAGGAAGCTCTAGCCTCACACAGTCTCTTGCCCACATCTGACTCTGGTTCAGAGCCCACAGCCCCAAAGAGAGCCTTGCACACAGCAGGTGGTCAATAAATATTTGTATTAAATTGCATTTTGAAAGCCAATATCTTGAGTGATCCTTTCCCTGACTCACCTCCAAAGACTGTCCTCAGATATCTCTTTGTGCATATCCTGTATTTAAGCTACAAAGAGAGGCTTTGGCAAGAGAGAGAAAACCCAGTCTAAAAGCTTCATTTGTGTCAATTACCATTTTATTTCTCGCCTCCACCAGCCTTTAGATGAACAGGTCCTAAAGAGCCATCCATGGAAACAGCACAGTGAGTTTCAGACTTGTGTGGCTTGGCAGGGCAGCCTTGTTTTTAGTTGTGGTGACTTGCCAAAAAGGCTGGCTTTCCCTCAGCTCGCTCTCCTGGGCGCTGTTACCTCCAGTACAGCCTCTCTAGTCTGAGGGGTGGTCCTCCCAGGGAGGGTCCCTGCTTGGCAGCTTTGTCTTGCTCATATACCCAGTCTACCCCCAGGGATGCATGAGGCTCTCAGGTGGCCTTCGTTTTTACACACCTGTGTACAGCTGTGTCCAGGTACCACGACCTATACACTGCCCAGGCCTCTAAGTTCACATGCTCGGATTCTGGTTACTTTTATTTATTTATTTATTTATTTATTCATTTATTTATTTACTGGACAGGGTCTGATGATGTCACCCAGGCTGGAGTGCAGTGGTGTGATATAGTTCACTGCAGCCTCAACCTCCTGGGCTCAAGCAGTCCTCTCAGCTCAGCCTCCTGAGTAGCTGAGCCTGACACCACATCTGGCTAATTCTGGTGGCTTCTGATAAATAAAATTCTCTTTCTGCTTACTCAAAATATGGTTATTGAATGACTGGTCTGGGCCAAGCATTGTTCAGTTGCTGGGGATGCAGCAGGTATGAAATAGATAAAACCCTCTGTCTTTATGGGAGTGGTGGGGAGGGGCAGACAAACACAGGTGTAAGCCCCTGTGCCTGGCCAGGTGATATGTGTTTTGGATAAAAACAGAGCAGGATAAGGAGGGCAGGGGAAAGAATTGGGATGTAAAGGAGGTCATTGTGGTAAGCCTTGGGTAACCTTTTGATAAACATTGGGTAAGCCTTCAATCTAAGGCAAGTTCACAGCAGTTATGGAAGGAGAGCCATGGGCATGAGGAAAAGAAAGGAACCAGGGGTGGCTGCACAGTAACTGGGGACCCAGATATCTTTACTGAGATGGAGAACTTAGGGAAAGGCTAGATTAGGGCAGGGGCTGTTGCGGAAGCATAAGTAATTTATTTTGGATGTTATTTATGCAAATTTCAAAAACAAATATTACAAGTGGGGAGGAAAGGCCAGGCATTGTGGCTTATGCCTGTAATCCCAGTATTTTGGGAGGCTGAGGTGAGAGGATCACTGGAGGTCAGGAGTTCAAGACCAGCCTGGGCAAATAGTGATATCCCATCTCTAATTTTAAAAAAATTAATTTTAAAAAAGCGAAGAGGAGAGTGAGTGAAGGGAATACAAGTGAGATGGGTAATGGAAGGAAGTTCTGCCCAGACACTGAGGAGAAAGGAACAGAATGATGCCTCTGGAGCACTCTGTCCCCTCTCCTTCTGCCGCCAGATGGGACTCAGGCTCGAGTGGCCCAGAGATTCTATGGCTTAGCTTGTGGACACCCTGGTGGGGACTGTGTTCTGATGGGGGTAAGGACTCCTCCCTAGTAAGGACCAGGGTGTCTGTTCACATCTCTGTCTACCCGCCAGGGGAAATGCAAGGGCATCTAACATTTATCTTTGGTTTGTCTGTCTCACAGGGGGTCTGGATCATAGTCAAGGTCACTGGATAGTTATTACATGAGTGAATAAAGTCATCCAGTACTCACTGGCTCCACTGGGTTCCAACTTGCTGGGCATGACAAGCCCACCAGGGAGCCCTGGATATCCCTCCTCTTTCCAAGCAGCTGGAAGCTGGTTACCCTGGAAACCTACTTTAGATGGCAGCATCTTCCTCCACGATGTCGAAGTGTCTCCTGGACCTTAGAGACTCCAGAATGCAGGACAAAAAGCTCTGAACTGTGGAGAGGAAACCTGGTTCCAGTCTCAGCCCAGGCTTCTCAGCCCGGTCCACAGCCGGTGGACTTGGCCAAATTGGTCACAAAACCCAAAGGGTGAGGGAAAGCTGGCCCTGCCTGCATGGCAGGGAGCTTTGAGAAGCATGAAGGGAGTCAGGAAGTGCCTGGGGAATGAAACCACTAAGCAGTGCAAGGCATTGCTCTCCCACTTCTCCACTGGGAAAAATGATCAAGACAAAGACAGGACAGAGCATACTGTAACAATTACTGCGGTAGTTACCACCCAGAATAACAGATACTAACATAATAACTTGTGGTTTTCGCTTCATATCTCTGTGGCATAAAACCATGACACATAAAGTTTATCTCTTTAACCATTTCTCAGTTCAAGTCCCCTCCTCTCCCCCTCTCCCCAACGGCAACTACTGATATGTTCGCTTTATCGTATGTTTTTCATATTTTAGATATATGGTTTATGGGAATGATCGCATATAAGAAATATACTGTTTGTTTTAAAAGTTTGCATAAATAATATTAAAGGAAATGATTTAAGCTTCCCCAGCAGTCCCTGCCCCAGCCATCTTTCCCTTGGTTCACCTCCGTCACAGAAAAGATAATTCCCCAAGTCTGGTCACAGCCCCTGGACTTCCAAAGTGGCTTCCTACTTGGAGCCCTGCTTCCAACCTTGGCCCTATGAGTGATGAGAATCTCGTTCCTTCTGTGCTCAAAGCTCTGGCCTCTCTCTCCCTCGCTGGCCCTGTCCAGCCTAGCCCCAAGCTCTGTGATCAGAACCTCGCACCTGCTGTTCCCCTCCTGGGGTGCTGTTCCCCTCCTGGGGTGCTGTTCCCCACCTGGGGTGCTCTTCCCGATGGCTGGGCCCTCACCTTTCTCAGATTTCTGCTCTAATGACAGTAACTGGAGAGGCCTTGCCCGATGTCCCCTCCTTCTTACCTCGCTTTTTGGTTACGCATCCTCCTCCTAATTGCTATATTTATTTATGTGTTTAATCACCATCCTCTTACTTTTCTAAGGCTCGTCCTGAGTTTTTTCACATCCTGGTATCTGAGCCAGCGGTGATTCTATACCTGGACGCAGTCTGTGCGGCAGAGCTGCGTGTAAAGTGGTCCATGCAGAGCCCTGGGAGAAGGAACAATGAAGGGAAAAAGGTTGACCTGATCTTTTCCACGTGGGGCTGGAAAGTGGACCAGAGCCCATTATTCCCACCTGCAGGTGCCTAAGGCCCATCAAAACGTACACCGGGAAAGACCAAGAGAATTGGGGTGACCCTCCCACAGTATCGGTGGGAAGGGGAGTGGGGAGGAGTACAGCAGTGCAGACTGGCCCCACAGGTGCTCAGCCAGGCCTTCAGTTCTGCCAGGGAAAGGAGGGTGCTTTCCACACAGCATGAAAACCACACCATGTTCCCATGTGTCTGGGACCTGCTGCCAGCCAGCCTGCACAGTAGTCGGGTGGATGCCGCCAGGGTACAGCCTGTGCTGACTCCTGACCCTGGGGGGTGCAGTGCATACTGACTCCTGACTCCAGAGTGGGAGGGGGCTGGTCCGAGATGAAATCTTGAAGGTGGGTCAGGCTAGGTCCTGGAGTCAGGTGAAGTGTGGGGTTCAGGCCAGGCCTGGGTTCTCTTTGAAGTGAGGCTGACTCTGAGCCTGCCTGGAAACCCCAAATGTCACAACAGTGCCCCAAAGGCAGGTGAGGCTCTGTTGCAGGGAATGCGGAGGAAAAAGAGAACATTAGGGATTGGTCTGGCCTGAAGCCTGCACTCCCCTAAATTATATGCTAGTATGATTTGGGCTTGCCCTGGGGTTACTTCAACTTATTTGGGGTCCTTGGGGAAAACAGAGATAGACAGGGTTGATGTATATTTGGGGTTGTTTTGGACTCTAAAGCTCAGACCTTGCTCTCAAGGAAAAGGAGCCTGGCATCTGTCTGTTAACCCCTTGGCCCTGGGTATGGTCTGGGTGAGCAGAGTTACATGTGTGGCCCTGAGAGGCCCATCCTCTGGCCCTCTCCTCCCAAGACATTCTGGAGCCATGACATGTCTCCCAGGAAGGGAGAATTATCTTTGCCCATGGCATAAATAAAGCCAGGAATGAGTTCCAGTAATCACAAACACATACCAGCGTGTGGCGGCCGCTCTGACAGCGGCAGAAGGTTCCAGCACTGCCTGCCCTGCTTGTCCTGGCTGCAGGGAGGTGACCAGGATAGTCAGGGGCTGGGAGCAGGTGGGAGGCTGCAGGATTGTGTTTAAAATTATCAGGTTTTTCAAATAAATGGAAAAATAGAACAATCTTGAGAACAAATATTTTTAAAATGTACCCACTTCACTCTAGATCTTAAGAAATATAAATAAAACATGACTGTTCCTCTGGAAACCTGACCCATACTATACAACTCTCTTCCCAGAGGTCACTGCCAACATCGATTTGTGTTTATTTTTCTCATGCTTGCTTTAATATTTCTACTATATATGTATGCATCTATAAATAAACTCTATGTGACATTGTTTTGTGTTTTAAAATCCTTTGACATTTTACTATACATATGATTCTGCAACTTGCTTTTTTTCTTAGCAAATTGGGGCAAAAAACCACATAGCATAGAACTCACCCTCCCAACAATTTCCACCTGTACAGTACAATATTGTTAACCTCAGGCAAAATTGTGCAACAGATTCCTAACCCTGCCCCCCCATCCCACGTGACTCAAACTCTACGCTGACTGAAAAGCAACTCCTCACCCCTACTTCCCTAGCCCCTGGCAGCCACCATTGCGTTTCTGTGAGTTCGATTACTCTAGACACCTCTTATAAGTGGAATCAGACACTTTTTGTCTTTTTGTAACTGGCTTATTTTACATAGCATAATATCCTCAAGGTTCATCCATTGGGTAGCATGCAACTGAATTTCCTTCCTTTTTAAGGATGAATCATATTCTTTTTTTCTTTTTTTTTGAGATGGAGTCTTGCTCTATTGCCCAGGCTGGAGTGCAGTGGCATGATCTTGGCTCACTGCAACCTCTGCCTCCTGGGTTCAAGCAATTCTCCTGCCTCAGCCTCCTGAGTAGCTGGGATTGCAGGTGGGTGCCACCACACCAAGCTAATTTTTGTATTTTTTAGTAGAGACGGGGTTTCACCATGTTGGCCAGGATGATCTCAATCTCCTGACCTTGTGATCTGCCCGCCTTGGCCTCCCAAAGTGCTGGGATTATAGGCATGAGCCACCGCACCAGGCTAAGGATGAATAATATTCTATTGTGTGTACAGAGCACATTTTCTTTATCCATTCGCCCATTGATGGACATTTAGGTTGCGTCCACCTCTAGGCTCTTGTGAATAATTCTGCTGTAAACATGGGTGTACAAATACCTCTTAGAGATCCTGTTTTCAACTCTTTTGCATACACACCAGGAAGTGGGATTGCTGGATCATATGGTAGTTTTATTTTTATGTTTTTGAAGACTCTCCGTACTGTTTCCCACACTGACTGCACCATTTTGCATTCCAATGAACACTGCGCAGGGTTCGAATTTTTCCACAGCCTTGCCAAGATTTGTTATTTTCTGTTTGTTTTTTGTTTTTATAGTAGCCATCCCAATGGGTATGAAGTGATATTTCATTGTGGTTTTGACTGAATTCTCTAACGATCAGTGATGTTGGGCATCTTTTCACGTGTTTGTTGGCCATTTGTATATTTTCTTTGGAGAAATACATATTTAAGTCCTTTGCCCATTTTTTAGTTGGGTTATTTGGGTTTGTTGTTGTTGTTATTGAGTTGTAGGAATTCTTTATATATTCTGACTATTAACTTTTTATCAGATGTATTGTTTAAAAATATTTTCTTCCATTCCATAGGTTGTCTTTTCACTCTGTTATTTCCTTTGCTGCAGAGTTTTTATGCTTGATGTCATCCCATTAATCTATTTTTGCTCTCATTGCCTCTGCTTTTGGGGTCACATCCAAGAAATTCTTGCTAAATTCAATGTCATGAAGCTATGTTTCCCCCATGTTTTCTTCTATGACTTTTATATTATATTTTCAGGTCTTAACATTCAGGTTTTTAATTCATTTTGAGTTAATAACAGAATTTATCTTCTCACAGTTCTGAATGCTGGAAGTCCAAGATCAAGGTGATGGCAAGCCAGGATCTGTGCCTCATGCCTGTTATCCTAGCACTTTGGGAGGCCAAAGTGGGAGGATCACTTGGGCCAGGGAGTTTGAGACCAACCTGGGCAACAAAGTGAGACCTGTCTCTACAAAAACAAATGGAAAAATTAACTGGGCATAGTGGCATGCTCCTGTAGTCCCAGCTCATTAGGAGGCTGAGGTGGGAGGATAGATTGAGCCTGGGAGGTTGAGGCTACAGTAAGCCGTGATCACACCGCTGCACACCGAGAGGACAGTGAGACCGTGTCGCAAGAAAGGAAAAAAAAGGTGTTGGCAGGATTAGCTTCTCCTGAGGCCCCTTTCCTTGGCTTACACCAGGCTATCTCCACTCTGTGTCCTCACATGGATTTTTTCTCTGTGCATGTGAATCTCTGCTGTCCCTTTCCTTGTGTTTTAATTTCCTCTTCTTATAAAACCATTCTGTGAGGCTACCATTATTTCCACTTCTTATAAAAACACTAGTAGATTAGGTTAGGGTACATTTAAACTTAACTACCTCTTTAAATAGCTCCATTTTAACTCTAAGGTCTTATCTTTAATGATCCTGTCTCCAAATATAGTCACATTCTGAGCTACTAGGATTTCGATATATGAATTTTGAAGGCAGGGGGACATAAGTCAGCTCCTAACAGGGAGACTCAATATTATCAAGATGTCAGTTCTTTCCAATTTGGTCTATGTATTCAATGTAATCTCAACCCAAATTACAGCAAGTTAATTTTGTGGATATTGAAAAAGTGATTCTAAAGTTTATACAAAGAGGCAGAAGACCTGAAGTTGGAAGACTGACTATAAGGCCACAATAATCACAACAGTGTGGCACTGGCACAGAAATAAACAAATAGATCAATGGAATAGAAAAAAAAGAGCCCGGAAATTGACCCACACAAATATAATCAACTGACCTTTGACAAAGGAGCAAATGAAATTCAACAGAGAAAAGATAGTCTTTTCCACAGATGGTGCTGGAACAACTGGATATTCACATACTAATTAATGAATCCAGACATGGATCTTTCGCCTTTCACAAAACTTAACTCAAAATGAATCATAGACCTAAATGTAAATCAGAAAACCATAAAACTCCTATAAGATGACATAGGAGAAAATGTAGGTGACTTTGGGTTTGGCAATCACTTTTTAGGCACAACAATTCATAACAGAGAACATTGGTAGGTTGGATTTCACTAAAGTTAAACATTTCAGCTTTGTGAGAGACTCTGTTAAAAAAATGAAACCCAACCCACAGATGGGGAAAAATATTTGCAAAACACAAAGCTGATAATGGTCTGGTATCCAAAATAGACACTGAACCCCTAAAACTCAACACTAAGAATATGAACAGCTCAATTTAAGAATGGGCAAAAGACTCAGAGAGCTCACCAAAGAAGGTGTACAGATGGCAAATAACATATGAAAAGATGCTCCACATCATATATTAGGGAGTTGCAAATAAAGCAACAAGAGACTACGACACACCTATCAGAATGGCCAAAATCCAAAACACTGACTACACCAAATGCTGATGAGAATGTGGAGAAACAGGAGCGTTGCTAGTGGGAACACAAAATGAAACAGCCAGTTTAGAGCATAGTTTGGCAGTTTCTTATAAAAGTAAGCAGTTGCCATACGATCCAGCAATTGCACTCCTAGGAATAAACCCAAATGAATTAAAAACTTATGTCCTCACAGAAAACTGCACATGAATGTTTATGGTGGTTTTCTTCACAATTGCCAAACCTGGGAGCAACCAAGATGTCCTGTAGTAGGTAAATGGATAAACAAACTGTGGAACATTCACACAATGGAGTACTATTTATGATAAAAAGAAAGGAACTATTAAGCCACGAAAAGACTTGGAAGAACCTTAAATGCATAGTACCAGTGAAAGAAGCCAATCTGAAAAGGCCGTGTCCTGTATGATTCCAACTACATGACATTCTGGAAAAGGCACGACCATGGCGACAGTACAAAGATCAGTGGTTGCCAGAGGCTTAGCCAGGGAGGGAGCGATGAACGGGCAGAGCAGGGAGGATTCTTAGGGTATGAAACTCCTCTGCGTGACACTATAATAGCGGATACACGTCATTACACATTTGTCATGATTTGTACAGTGTAACACACAAAGAGTGAGCCCTAAAAATGTATCAATATGGGCTCACCAATTGTAACGAAAATGCACCACACTCATGCAAAATGGGAATGACAGGGGAAAGTGGGGAGGGAGAAAGTACACAGGACTCTGCATTTTCCGTTCAGTGTTTCTGTGAATCTAAAACTGCTCTTAAAATTAGAGTCTCTTGGTTTAAAAAAAATGTAAGAAAAGCAGGTGGTACTGGGAGTCAAGAGGCAACTGAGCAGATGACTGAATCAGAATCGCAAGGCAGATGGGAAGACAAATGATGCAGGTTTTGAAACGTCACAGGCAGAGTTGAGCCTGAGGAACAAACATGCTGACAGCCAGGAGCTGGTAACTCATCCCGACAATCAAACTGCTCATGAAGGGATTTCTCCACCTGTACTTTCCCTGACCGGAGAAGTGCATTTCAGTGGCAACTGCTGGACCACAAAATCATTAACTACACAGATCAAAAAGCTGGCCGGGCTCCGTGGCTCATGCCTTTAATCCCAGCACTTTGGAAGGCTGAGGGGAGAGAATCACTTGAATTGAAGGCTGCAGTGAGCCATAATCATGCCACTACACTCCAGCCTGGGCTACAAAGCAAGACCCTGTCTCTAAAAATGTCTTTTTTAAAAAAAGAAAGAGAGAGAGAGAAAGAAAGAGAAGAAAGAAAGAAGGAAGGAAAGAAAGAGAGAAAGAAAGAAAAGAAAGCCAAAAAAGGAAAAGAAAGAGAGAGAAAGAGAGAGAGAAAGAGAGAGAGAAAGTTGAAGACCCTATAAAATACTGCCTCCTAATTAAGTCAACTTTAACTCTGTAGCATTTTCGCCTTGCTACTTGTTTAGCAAAACTGTTCTTTCATAGATAATTCTAAAGTAAAGTAAAAACAAGCCTCTTGGGGATTCCTGGGGTTCACAGGAGTGAGGTTTTATCAACTCTTCTATACTGAATTGTCCCTTTCCGTAATGATGACACAGTTTCCTGTTTTTGAGCATTGTAGAGGATGGGAGAAAAATAAATACAAGCTCCACAAATTCAGCTCTGGGACCAGCCATTGGCCATCAGTAGAGCTTTACAGAGGTTGCAATTGTTTTGCAGGGATTTTGAAACCCTGCCTTTTGCCTCATTGTGCAATACCAAGAAGAAATACCACTAATCATTCTCCGCCACAGCTGGATGAACACAAGAAGGCAGACTGTTCAGCCCAACATGCTGGACCTTGGTGATCAGCCTCTGTGTTTGCCGCCAAAACCTTATATCCATTGGGCTTAAGACCCTTTTAACAATATCTGATAATGAACTCAAAATACAGATTTACTAATTTTTTTTTTTGTTACAAAGAAAATGCACATGCATATGGATTTGAACTAAAATTAGCCTTGGAGATGCTCAATCTAGTTATACTCTTCATTTAAAGAAGTAGATATTCTCAGAGTTTGACTTGTCTAGGACTCAACCAGCTAATATTAAGAACAATAATTGCAAACTTCTTTGTTAGAATGTCTATCTAATGAGGGCAGGATCTAATTCCTTTTTGTTCTTGGACATCCAGCACTTAGCACCTTCCACAAGATAGGTGGTCAATGAATATTTATTGAATGAACATTCAAATGAATGAATGTATGAGCCCATTAGTCGGGTTGAAATACATGCCTCCAGACATCCAGGCTGTTTTTTGCCATTTGCTCATGTACTTTGAATCCACCAGCAGCTCTGTGGTACTTGCTTTGATTGTCCAGCTAAGTATTTGGCGTTGATTGGTATTTTGGGCTCATCCATTTTA
Source organism: Aotus nancymaae (assembly GCF_030222135.1). Taxonomy (NCBI): domain Eukaryota; kingdom Metazoa; phylum Chordata; class Mammalia; order Primates; family Aotidae; genus Aotus; species Aotus nancymaae. The sequence goes on along the minus strand of NW_026988445.1, from coordinate 15,094,709 downwards.
TGATCTTTTAAAATCACTATGTTACCACCCCCTCCCTTTTCTGACAACCCATTGTCCGGGTTTTCCTCCGCTCCCCTCCCTGCTTTTCCTCAGGCTCCTGTTGAGGGGCCCTCCCTTGTACTCCACTTATCCGCTCAGCCGTGGGAACTCTTCCTGCCTCTCCTCTGCTCTTTCCTCGTCTTCACTGAGCAACTTCATCCAAGGCTTCATTTCTACCTGTGAACTGAAAACACCTCATCCCCTTCTGCTGACCTTGGAACCATCCTGACCTGCCAGCTGGGTGGCTCTTTCTGGATGACCATGGGTGCTTACACCCCATATGCCCATCACTGGGGTCAGCTCTTCCTCCTGTGATCTGAGATCTGCTCTTGCTCAGAATAAAACCACTGTCCTCCCAGCTCCTTCAGCCAGAAACGTCGTCTCCCTTCACTCCTCCCTCCTTCCCCTTCCACACCCAAGTGTCTAGGACATTCTTCACTTCCTTCTCCCTTCTTCTCCCTTCTAGAACAACCCTAGTCCATACCAGCCTTACTTCTCATTGCAGGTTCCTTTGCTAAACGCTGTCAAAGAATCCTGTTCTTTTCCATTAGAAAACCAATCTGTTTATAACTACACATTCATTGTTTTGGTCAATTATTTTAGGGTCCCCCTTTGAATCGTAAGCTCCACAGAAACAGGAGTCTTTCCCTTTTTGCTCGCTGTTTTATTTCTGGTACCTGTACAGGGCGTGGCACATACTAGGCCCAGGTGTAGTTTATTGACACAGCTCCCTAACTGCTCTCCTGCCTTTACCCTTCTCCAGTATCTTCTCCCCAAGGCAGCAAATACATAGATCTGGTCATGATGTCATTTTATTGCAGAAAGCATCTCAACAGCTTCTCATTGCCCTTGGATAGAATTCAGCACTTGAGACGGCTTCGGATCTGGCCCTGGGCTCCTCTCTCATCACTCTGCAGCAGCACCCCTAGGCGCTGGGAGCCAATCTCATCTTTGTTCCCCTCCTCGCCACCTCCCTTACTTCCAAGCCTTCCTCTCAGATGTTCCTGCGGCCTGGGATCCTTGCTCTTCTGTGTCCTTTGTTTAACCTGATGATTGTTTCTCATTTCAGCTTGGATGCCACCCTACCAGAATCAGACGCCATCCCTGACCCCTTCCAAAACATCAGCACTCTACACACCACAGAATTTCCTCTGTCCCTTGACTTAGCTCACCGTATTTCCTTGGCACATGTAATTGCCTGATTTCTTTATTGTGTGTACATCATCCGAGAGAGGAACAGCTTCTATCCATGCACTGAGCTTAGGGCACAATTCCTGGCTTGGCACAAACCCAGTAAATCTTTGTTGAATGAAAGAATAATTAAATAGCCCAAGGGCAATGTGAATATTGGCTAATACTGCCAGGCTTTAGAAATGGAATGGGAGGTAGAGTATACCCAAGGTTTATTCAGTGAACATACACTGTGTCCTGGAAGTACAGACAGTGTGTGAGCTCAGAAGGGCACCCTGGCTGATGCTCCTGGGGGCGACTTCTTGGGCTCTCAAAAACACCAGGGGAATCTGGATGTCTGCTACCATTCCCATCCCTCTGCCCTAGACCTGTTGGAATTTTTCTCTTGCTGTCCATGATGGAAAATTCAATAATCAGAAAATAATGGGATGGGAAAGCCATTTGATTAGTCTGCTTGCAAAAAAGACTGCTCTTTGTTAAAGGCAGTGAGACAGAGGCCCATTGTGGCCTCCAGCAAGTCCAGAATTCAGCAAGCCTGGGTGCCAGGAAGTTTGCTCTTACAGGTGATCTCAATCTTCCCTGCTGCAATTTGAGTTTTTCCCTCTGATTTCACCCTCTTGGTGACACACCCAGTCCCTCATTCATGCTGTCCTCTCTCCCTGCAGGGACCTCCCTTCTTTCATGACTCTGCCTAGATGGTGTCCTCCCTGAGTACCAGCTCCTCAGAGTGAGGACAAGGGACAAGGGACTTCTTGGATCTAAATGATCTTGGGGGAGATAAAAGAAATGAACCCAATTTCAGTTTTTCAACATTGACAGAACTTAAAAACATAATGCTGAACGAAGAAAGTTAAAGAATGCGGCAGACAGTCAATTATTTATGTAATCGAATAGATACAAAGCAATACTACATATTTGGTAGGCACACGTGCATTACACTTACACACAGATGGACATGGGAGGAGGGCAGGAGTTGCTGATCCACAGCAGGAGAGCATGATGCTGGGAGGGCAGGACCGGGGCAGGGATAAAGGGCGCAGAGGAGAATGAACGTCTGCACGCGAAAGCCAGCCTCATCTGGCCAGATGATGGTCTTGTGCCACCAACGGAGGAAATGGTGACTTAAGCTTACTGAAGTCCAGCCCCCAGAGGAAAAGCCAACTAAAGGCCTGGCCACAGCTCTCAGGTTGGCCCTCTCTTCGCTCCTCCCTCCTTCGCCTTCCACACCGGACCACAGTCAGGGTAAGTGAGACCCGGCTAGAGAAGCATCCAGGTGAGGGGCACCCAGGGAGCTGCGAGAAATGTGGAGGCTCTGGGATTTCTGCGGGTTGGTACCTCCCTCACAAAAGGAGAGAAAAAGGAAACCTGGGGACTCTAAGCAAGGAAAAGGGATCCAAGTCTTCTGGGATTAGAAAAGATACACAGCATGTCCGCTGTAAAAGAACAGACAGGCCTAAAATGGATCTTTAGCTTCAAACATCAGGAATGATTATGTAAGCCATGACTTAGAGAGGGAGCATTAGATTTAGCATGTTTCAGGCAATGTCAGAACAGATTCACAACCCTTGGAAGAAGGACACCTTAGGATAAAACCCAGCCTCCCGAGTGTGGCCTTGCCCGGCTGCCTCCGAGCTCCCTCTGCTTTTATTTCCCTTTGAACGTTATGCATTTATAAACATTTTATATGATTATTATTAAACATATTAAAACGTGTTTATTTTATTTTTATTTAATACGATTTATCTTTATTTTTTCTAATGTGATTATTTTATTTTTATTTTTTTTGATATGGAGTCTCACTCTGTCACCCAGGATAGAGTGCGGTGGCACAGTCTCGGCTCACTGCAACCTCTTTCTCCTGGGTTCAAGCGATTCTCCTGCCTCAGCCTCCCGAGTAGCTGAAATTACAGGTGTGCATCACCACGCCTGGCTACTTTTTATATTTTTAGTAGGGTCGAGGTTTCACCATGTTGGTCAGGCTAGTCTTGAACTCCTGGCCTCGAGTGATCCACCCACCTCGGCCTCCCAAAGTGCTGGGATTACAGGAGTGAGCCACTGCACCATGGCTAGAATTCTCTTGAGTGTGTGCAGTGAGTCCTTCCCCTCATGGGGAGGGTGGAGAACGTCTCCTCTCCTCCAGCTTAGGGAGATGGGCCTTAGGCAGACACAGCGGAGGACTGATGAGGACACAGTGGACTGGTCTGCCCCGGCCTGTGGAATCTTGGGGGTTGCAGGTGAGGGAGAGGGAGTGAGACCAAGGCTGCCAGTGGGAACTTGTCCACCCTGGTAAGGGATGCACCTGTGTTTGCAGCAGAGCAGGCCTGGACTCTCCTCCATGTCCTTGCCCTCAACACTCCACAAAGAATGTCCCCCGGCCGCCCTGTGTGGAGGTGAGCCTCTGAGAATCAGGGCTGAAAGGGAGTTGGTGGTGGTGGCATGGACAACGCATCACCCTCATCAAGAGAGCTGGGGTGTGAGGTTCCCAGGAATCAGGAGAGAGCTCCCCGAGGACCCAAGAAGACATTCTTGAGAGAAAGACAGTTTTCCTATAGTCCACGGCTAGAGCATGCCAGGCTGGATCTCAGGCCGACAAACACAATCTCTCCCCGCCTGGTACAGCACTGCCCGTCCCTGCTCTAGTCCTGGAGGTCTACCTCCACCCTCCACCTCCACCCTCTCAGTGCGGGTGGAAATTACAGCAAAGAGACAAGCTCCTCAGGCGTTAGGGCTGAATTGGGTTCCTGAAATTCACATGGTGAAGTCCTAACCCCAGCACCTCAGACTGCGACTTGAGACAAGGCCTTTAAAGACCTGATTAAGATAAAATGAGGTCTTTAGGGTGGGCTTAATCCAATCCGACTGTTGTCCTTATAAGAAGAAGAGATGAGGACACACACACACGCGCGCACGCGCGGAAGACCATGTGAGGAAGACAGCCCACGTCGGGTGACGGTCATCTGCAAACCAAGGAGAGAGGCCTCAGGAAATCAACTCTGCCAAGGCCTGGCTTGCAGCCTTCCACTCAACCTGGGCCACTGTGTTAGGCAGCCCCAGCAGGCAAACCCACCAGGTCTCTGCCGTTCTCTTTGCGTGCTTCTGGCCTGCAGCAGGCTAAGCTTTCACTTTGAATGAAAATCACACAAGATGTTTGAGTAACTGAACTATGGTCATCTATGGAGCTCCCATGACTGGAAAACTTCTCTGTCTCATAAGCTGCAGCCTGGCTTCCCAAACCCGGGAAGAGCTAGCCCCAAAGCTGCGTTTGCAGGAGAGTCCAGACAAACACTAGGATTGCTTCATGGCCAGCATTCAGGGCTCTGCTCTTTTAGGGTCCTGCTGGCATCCTTCATGAAGGCAGTAGGCCCATCACCATCATCCTAAGCGGATCTCCCACATTTGGCGGAGGAGTTTACCCTTCCTGGGTTAGATTTTGGCTGCACCAAGTATTCTTTGGAGAAAATGGAAGTTCTAAGTCCAAAGGAATGAAGTTACAGGGACTAAGGCATCCTGCAGGGACCAGGCTCCAACACTGTTCCCCACACCCCAAGTCTGTTGAGTGTATTCTACTCTAAAAGGACCTGGCTGCGGGGGCCTCTCCTTCGGATCTTTTTCCCAGATTTCAGTGTGCCCGGGAGATTCTCCTTTATGATGTGCCTATTAAGGCTTGTCTTGAATTAAATCTGTTGAGCCAGGCTTGTTGCAGAAGTGACCCCACAAACCTCTAGAGGTGCACTGTGTCCTCAGTAATGTGAAAGCTGACCAAACAGAGAGGAGGGATCGGTTTGGTCTTGTTCTCCAGAGTAGCCAGAGAGAAGCATCAAGGATTCCACCTCCCTAGCAGAATGAAGCTGCAAAATGAATTTATTCATTTTGAAATGAGTGCATTCTTTCTGATCTATCTTAGATGCATTAGCCCCATTTCCTAGACACACTGAACAAACCGAGAACAGAAAACCGAGATCAAATCCCACCACTTCCCATCAACCAGTGCTGAAGTAGGAGCATTGCTTGAAGCCAGGAGTTTGAGACCAGCCCGGGCAACAAAGCGAGACCCTATCTCTACAAAAAAATGTTTTAAAAAATTATCTGGGCATGGCGACATGAGTCCGTAGTCCCAGATACTTGGGAGGCTGACGTGGGAGGATCGCTTGATCGCCCAGGAGTTGGAGGCTGCAGTGAACTATGATCTCACCATTGCGCTTTGCCTGGGTGGCAAAATGAGACCTCATCTCTAAAAAAAAATTAAAATAAAATAAAATGATAAAATAATAGTAAAAAAAGAAGAGGAACTCACACAGAGAGCAATTAAAATCCAGAGAGTATGAACAGATCCTGGGGCTGCTTTACGAGGCAGTTCAGTTAGACTTGCTTTAACTTTGTAGGCGGCCCAGCCTCTGCTCAGTCCTTGAAACAGAGCTGGGCATTCACCACGCTCAGTAAGCTGAACAAGAGCAGGCCATGAGGCCACCAAGCCCCCCAAGGAGAAAGCATGGGCCTTGGGGCAGCTGGGCATGTGCTGGAGACAGCTGGCCCCCCATGTCCCTGAGCTGGCTCAAGGCCAGTGCCTCTTCAGTACTGGAAACTGTGAACTCAAGACTCATGCGTCACCCGGCCCTTGGGGGTGGACCAGGGATCATGACCCTGGCAAGCTCACAGAGTGTCTGAGATTGAAGCTGCCATGCGTGGTGGCTGCTACATGTACCTGCAATAACTAACAGGGACCAAAGCCGAAAGCATCCTGTGTATGGGCTGAGGGTGGCTGGAATACACATTTGGAGGTCTGAACTTGGCCTTTCCAGAAACAAAACCAATCAAATAAAGCAACCCCTCATCATCACCTGAGGACTCTTCAGAAGCTTTCTGGTAGGTTCCAGGAGTTTCTGATCCCCCAGGCTGAGGCATTACTCAGTGGTTATTAACCTCATGCAGAGCAAAACTAAATGCAGACCCTGAGTTCCTTTAGGAGACTTAGAACCTCAGCCAAAGTTCCTGAGATCCTGGGGCTGTTTTTCCGAAGTTCCAGTTTATTCAGCAAAGTCGCTCCCAATTTCTCAGATAGCGGATACACCTCTGGAGAGAGGCTCTCAGCCTTAGAAAGTGGGAGACATGCCTGGAGAACTTGTTAAAAGTTCAGATTCTACACACCTAACAGAATGGCGAAAATTCAAAACACTGACAACACCCAATGCTGGTGAAGATGTGGAGAAACAAGAATACATTCATTGCTGGTGGGAATGCACAATGGTGCAGCCACTTTGGAAGACAGTTTGGTGGTTTCTTACAAAACTAAACATCTTCTTCCCATATAATGCAGCAATCGTGCTCCTTGGTATTTACCCAAATGAGCTAAAAACTTATGACCATACAGAAGGCTATCAAACCGTAAAAAGATCTGAAGAACACTTAAACAAATATGACTAATATGACTAAGTGAAAGAAGCCAATTTGAAACATTTACATATTATGTGATTCTAACTACATGACATTCTGGAAAAGGCAAAACCGTGGAGACAGTACAAAGATCAGCGGTCGCGGGGTTGGGGAGGGAAGGAGGAGCAGGCGGAGCACAGAGGATGTTTAGGGCAGTGCAGCTCCTCTCTGTGGCATTTTAGTGGTGGATTCATGTCAGTACACATCTGTCAAGATCCATAGAATGTCCAGTATCAAGAGTGAACCCTTATGTAAACTCTGGACTTTGGGTGATAATGATGTGTTGATGTAGGTTCAGGCGTTGTAACAAATGGACCACTCGGTGGAGGGGGTGTTGATAGTTGGGGAGGTGGTATGTATGTGTGGCATATGGGAACTCTGCTCAATTTTGCTGTGGGCCTAAAACTGCTTGCAATGGTTAATTTTATGTGTCAACTTGACTGGGTGATGAGGTGCCCAGACATTTGGTCAGACAGTATCCTGGGTGTGTCTATGAAGGTGTTTCTGAATGAGATTGATATTTAAATTGGTGGATTGAGTGAAGCGGATTGCCCTCCCTAATGTGGGTGGGTCCATCCAATCAACCAAAGGCCTAAATAGAACAAAAAGGCCGACCCTACTGCAAGTAAGAGGGATTCTTCCTGCCTGACTGCCTCGAGCTGGGACATCAGCTTTTTCCTGCCTTCGGGCTTGAACTGAAACACTGGCTCCTCTTAGGTCTTGAAGCTACAGCTTTCAGACTGGAGCTTAAACAGACCATCAGCTCTGCAGGTTCTCAGGCCTCTGGACTTGGACTAGAACTACACTGCCGGCTGTCTCAAGTCTGCAGATCTTCTCGGCCTTCATAATCGTGCCAGTCAATTATTCTATCTATCATCTATCTTTCTCTCTATCATGTCTATATAAATATCTATCTATCATCTGTCTATTATCTATGTATGTCTGTATCTATCATCTATCTATCTTTCTCTCTGTCATCTGTCTATATAAATAATCTATCTATCATCTATTATCTATGTATGTCTGTATCTATTATCTATCTATTATCTATGTCGGTATTATCTATCCATCTATGTATGATCTATCTACTTATCATCTATTATCTATCATCTATCTATCTTCTATCTAACTCTCTATATCTCCTATTGGCTCTGTTTCTTTGGTGAACCTTGACTAAAAACATTGCTCTAAAAAAATCATGTTTCTTTTATTTTTAAGTTTATATGACTGGGATCTTCTCACCACCCACAAAAAATTTCAGTTCAGCAGTGCTGAAGCTGGGCCTGGAAATGTGCATTTTGATGACTTTCCTCTGTTTTCTGATGCCATTGACGTGTGGGTCACCCTCAGAGAAGCAAAACCTCAGAGCTTCTCCCCGTAGCTGGCAGAGGCAGAAAGAGCTACAGTGTGAGGTCCCCCTCCCATGGGCCTCTCATTTTCCCCCACCCCACCCCGGCCACTGAGATGGGCTGTGTACACTGGCCTGGGGGGCAATTCAAGAGATTTTGGCTTCTCATGCTCCTAGCTATGGCCTTCCTCTCTTTTGCGTCAGAGAGATCGTGTGGTAAACTAGGGAGAAGACTTGGGAGTGTTTCACTACCTGGCAAGAGGCTTCCTCCTGGTGGAGGCTGGATGATTGCGATGACCTCCTCCTCCCCGGCTGCTCTCGGGACCACAGGCTTTTCCCCTCCACTGCACTTGTTTATACAACTGACCACACAGTCTTCCTCTCACCATTTCGTTACATCATCTCCTTCCTCAAGAACCCTCCCTGCCCCCTACTGCCTATAAGGTCAAACCTGAATGCTGACCCCTGTGCGAGTCCCTTGCCTGTCCGCACGTGTCCCTCCTTCCAGCGCTCACGTGCCCCAGACCCCCACCGCTGTTTTCCGACACTCCTTGACCCTCGGGGCCCTCAGCTCTCAGCTTCAACCTGCCTCTTTCCAGAGCTTCTCTGTCTGGCTCCCAGGACTCCTCCAGTTCCGTCAGTGTCAGAGCATATTGCAGGATCACTACCGAGGGGTCCTTCTACTTGAATTTGTTCTAGAGTGTGCTCCTACCTGCTCTGCCCTGCCTCAGTGAAGGGGCTGGTGCTTACGCAAAGCAGGAAAGCAGAAAGACCACCATAGCACCGGACTCAGCAGTCCTGGGTGCAAGGACACACGCAGCGCTTTAGGAGCTGTCAGACCAGGGACAACTTCTTCAGCTTCTCTGAGCTTTTGTTTCTTTACCATATACATGGGAATAATGATGCGTGTTTCCCAGGACTGTTGGGAAGAGCAAAGTACCATGGTGCTGGAGGTGAATGTGTGGAAATTATAAGCCACTTCCCAGGGGACAGCAGCTGTCCTGCTCAGCTGCCCGAAGCTGGCTTCAACACTACTGGACAGGCTTGGCTGGTGCATGGGTGGCCAGACAAGGCACAGAACAGACACGAGGGCCAGAGAAGGGGACCACTGTTGTCCTGATGCACAGCCTGAAGGAGGACCTAAAAACAGCACTCAAATAATGAAGTCAGGAGCGAGGGGAAGAGGTTGGCTTGGAGAGGTGCAGAAGCAGGGTCTGCAGAGCTGAACAGGGACAGAGGCCAGGGACAAGAAAGCAGACAAGGGGAAGAAGGAGGGATGAGGACAGAGAAGGCCACTCCGTGTGGCCTAGAGAGCTTCTGGGACACTCTTAATCCACAGCTGATTCTGTAGCTTAAAACATCACCAGTACAGCCCAAGAATGTGTCCCAAGGTCAGGAGCCCTGGAGACTCCAGAGGCTGACAGCTCCTCTGTTCTGTCTGGGGGTGGTGTGTTCGTGCAGGATTTGAGGAGAGTGAATTGTGTAATAATGTGGAGCTTTGGCTTTGAAATGCTTTCTGTGCCCTGGACAATGACATCTCAAATGTTATTGAAGTTCCCGAAGCCTCTGTTCCTCCTCTGTATGACAAGAATCCTAGTGACCACTTCACAAGGGGTGATAAGATTTCAGTGGATACGGCACAGAAAGTGCTGAGGACAGGGCTGGCCACATAGGAGGTGATTTTTTTAATTTATTTTATTTATATTTATTTATTTATTTGAGATGGAGTTTCTCTTTTGTTGCCCAGTCTGGAGTACTATGGCACAATCTTGGCTCACTGCAACCTCTGCCTCCCACGTTCAAGTGATTCTCCTGCATCAGCCTCCCAAGTAGCTGGGATTACAGGCGTGTGCCACCATGCCCAGCTAATTTTTTGTATTTTTAGTAGAGATGGGGTTTCTCCATGTTGATCAGGCTGGTCTCGAACTCCCACTTAGCACCTGTTTTGGGAATAACATTACACAGCACATGTGGGCTTTTCTTTCAAAAGCTGTCACTTGGGGAACAATCTGTGTGTCCTCCTACTATATAGTTTGATGTCTTGTTAGAAGAGAAAGATTTCAAAATTAGCATCAACATTTGGGGAGAAATCAAATCTCTTCCATATGCTACTTCACTTGGGTGGCACCAAAAAAAAGGCAGAGCTGAGCCCCAGAAGGTGTTGCTTATAGCCCCCGCCCCACGGCCCAAGCAGGTGTTTTCTCAGACATGCCGCCTCCACGGTGGCCTAATTTCAGCTTCCACGGCTCCTCCCAGCTCTTCATCCCACTCTCTTTCTTCCCCCGGCATCTGGCTCAGTTCCCCTTCTGCTCTTGCTTCCCTTGCTGATGCACCGTTGCTGATGTGGTGGCATTGTAACTTGAAGGCCAGCCATCCAAGACCCCCTCCTCACTCCTGTGCTCTCTCTCCCTCATGCTGATTCTTATCGGGGGAAGGACCAGGAATTGGCCAGCGTGTCTCTGATCTGGCCATACCCTATTCTCCAGGGAGCCTTGCCAGGCCTTGCCTCCCCTAAACATAAAAACGAATGACACTGACCTCAACGTCAAGGCTTATATAGAACTCTTAGAGAGCAAAGATTCCCAGATCAAGGTAGGCACAGCTCTTTTATGGACCACTCTTGGCAGTGAAGGATTCTGTTTCCTGACTCATTCATTGGAATCTTTGCAACCCGTCCATCTGCGAATCTTACAGACAGGTCTCTGGGCGTTTCATGGTGCCCTGTTGGCCAGAAAAAAACCTTAACCTTGACCTTTTTTTGTTTTAACTGAATAATCTCTTGGGTCTCATCCAAGTAAATATTTTTCTTGTTCACAAAAGTTCCTGTGGTGAGCAGTGAATTCTCATACAAAAAATATCAAGCAAGAATTTCTTGCCTTCTAGGAAATTACCATTTTATCCAGGTTGATCTATCTTGAAAAATTGCCAACTAGTCCTAAACATAAAACAAACCATTAAAATGCCTCCCTTTTGGCCTTTCGTGCTGCCAGAGCAGATGCACTTCACCATCCAGGGTCTAAGCACTGAGCACTGGCCTTGGGCCCCCCTGCCTTTTTTTTTTTTTTTTTTTTTTTTTTTGGTACCTTGAGACCAAGGAAAACAAAGCAAATTCAAAACTAATAAAAATGATTTCATATATTATAATTTATCATATTAATAGAATGAAGTCAAAAATATGTTCTTTTCTTACTATATACAGAAAGAAAGAGATGGTATTTGACATCGATGAGTTCTAAATCATTGGTAGCAAACTTGAAATAGGACAGAGCTTCTTTTTGGGGTCCTTTGTCTTTGGCTCAGATTAATTCATTGAATCAAATAGCTGACACCTTGGAGATTGTGGAAGTCTGAGGTCAAGGGAATGTCAGTGGAGAGGGAAGATGGACAAAAATAGGAGGGGGCAGAGGCATGGGTGGGTATAAATGCCGTGCTTCCCTCTAGGCTCTCAGGGGTCTCATGGCATGTTGAAGAAAATCAAAATATTTCATTCCACAACATATTTCTCTGACACATTTTGAGACGGCTGTTCACAGACAGGAGCAGCCCTGCAAGGCTGCCCTTCGTGGGAGAGACTTGCTTCTGCAGAGAATCTGATTGACGCAGTCATCTCGGAGGCCCTCCCTTGTCTGGATCTAGGAAAGATTAACTGGGATTTTGTTTTAAAGAACTGACACCTTTAAAGATCTGAAAGAAACATTCGCCACGTGTGCTCTCTGAGGGCTGCTACCTGTGGGTTTCAGGTATGTAACATGGCGACCTTTGCTCGCCAGGCCTCCTCTTCTCCCCCTTCCACAACCTGTCATGCCACCGTAACCTGATGCATCACTATTACTTGTTTTTGGTCATATTCTGAGTCCTGTTCTTTCTGTAACCTCAAGATGTACCCCACTGGGCCGTTGGGGAATCACTTTGTGATTTTCTCCTGTGGGTATGCTGGTAACTTTGCAGGCCTTCTCTCTAACTGATCTGCCTCTTGTCTGTTGATTTTTCAGCGTAGCTTCAGAGAGCAAAGGGGAAGTTTTCCCTTGACCCCTACAAGGTTAAGGTGGCACCGAGACGCTGGCCAGTGGGGCAGCTCTCCTGGCCTCCTGCTTCTTCCCAGCCATCCCATCCTGCATGGTCCCACTCCTAGCTCCTGTTCCCAGACTAGTGGGACTGGGGACAGACGCAGCCAGCCACTCCTCCCTCCCGGCTCAACTCGGACCCTGCTTTCCACAGGAGTTCTGGGCTCGGGCCTCTTCTCAGTCTCCTGCATGCCCGTGTCTGCGCCTGAGGGCCCCACATCCCCGTAGGTCCTGATTTGAGGGCTGGCTGCTCCCTTGGCTTCTGTTCTAGATAATTTCGTAGAGCTATGACTCTCCTCCTGGCTGCTGGCTGCAGGCCCCAGCTTTGGGATCATCCGCTGAGCTCCTGGCACCTGCCCAGCCTATGTGTTGGCAGGGGTGTCTTGTGCTAGCAGGCCAGATTAGGGGAGGCTGCCCGCCTCTCTCTGCCCGCCTCTCTCTGCCCATCTTGTTGTAGCAATCCCTGCCCCTAGGAGTCAGGCTGAGTTCTCCCTTGGGCTCTACTCAGGTGGGCACAGATAAGAGGCACCTTAAGAGGCACAGAAGAGAGTAATGGAAGGAAATGTGGGCCTGGGGTGAGCCCAGAGTCCCAAAGCCCTCTGTCCCCTTCACTTCTTTGTCTGCACAGGAAATCAGAAGGTGAGCGAGGACAACTGGGGATTTGAAAGCTGACCGAGACTGTGAAGACCGTGCTTGCCCATACCCCACGCTGGGATTACAGACGTGAGCCGCCATGCCTGGACAGGTCAAATAAACATTTTTCTGTGAAGGTGTTTTAGATGAGATTAACATTTAAATCATTAGACTTTAAGTACAGAAGATTATCTTCCATAACATAGGTGGGCCTCATGCAAACAGTTGAACATCTTATGAGAAAAAGACTGAAATTTCCCAAGAAAGATGGAATTCCTCCAGCAAACGGTCTTCGGTTTTGGATTGAAACTCTTCCCCGGGCCTCCAGTCTGTCTGCCTGCCCTACAGATTTTAGATTACCCTAGCCTCTACCATCATGTAAATCCATTCTTTAATAACGTTTCTCTCCCTCTCTCTCTTTATATGCACACACACATACACACACTTGCACACACATATACACATACACAAACACACAGAAAACAGACACACACACAGTTTCTCTTCCTCTCTATGCACACATACGCACACACATACACATACACATGAACACACACATACATACACATACACAGAAACACAGACACACACATGTACACATACACAGAAACACACAGACACACACATACATAGAAACACACAGGCATACACACATACACAGAAACAGACACACAGAAATATACATACATACAAAGTTTCTCTCCCTCTCTATGTGCACACACATACACATACACACAAACATACACACATACACATACACAGAAACACACAGACACACACATACACACCATACCCACGCATACACATATACACACACAAACACACACATATACACATACACAGAAACACACATACACACACACAGAAATACACACATACAGACACACGCGCGCGCACACACACACACACACACATCCTGTGCATTCTGTTTATTTGGGTTCAAACTCCAGCTCTTCCACTTACAGTGAAATTTTAGACAGGCTATCTCAAATCTTTGCTTTTGTCTCTATAAAGTGGAGATTATACGTTTAGTCCAGTGCCTGGTGCTCAGGAAACTATCAATAAATTAGAACACTAACCTTCATCAGACCATGATCATCACAGTAGCACTGGGAAAAACTGTAAGTAATTTTGCCCTTCCTGTTCTTCAAGAAATCTTGTCTCTATCCCTCATTCTAAGCAATGAAACCTCACCTTTTCTTGAAAATCTCAAGGAAATGAGATCGTAGAGGTCTTTGCCAGAAATCCAGCATCCCAAAGCTAACTGCCTCCAGCTGTGTTTTTAGCCCAGCATCCTCTGCTGAGCACAGCAGCCCCGCCCAGCACGTGGGGCCCCAATCCCCCCTCTCCCCTCACTGCCGGGCAGTAGGGAGGAAGCAGCAGAGAGTGTTTCCCAGTCATGACATGCTTGTTGTCAGCTCTTTCCCGGACACAGCCAGCTTTTCCTTCTTATTTTACTTGGCATCGATCTGTGTATTATCTGTGCAGTTCTCTGGAAAGGAACAGAAAACCAACTTCCTATGTGAATAGCCAAGAGCCCTGACCTCCCCTCTGCTCTTGTCTTCATGACTAACTCAGAATTCCTGGCTCCTCCTGCCCCTGGCCAGGCAGGCAGCCTGAGTTAGTGCATAGAAGCCTCAGCTGGTATCGGGCTGTTCTGCAGGACCAGGGGTGGTTCCAGGGTTTTTACATAAAAGGTGCTTGAAGGCAGGAGTTTTGTTGGAAGAGAAATTGTCCTATAATTCTATTTGCAGAGCAAACACACTGGTTTTATTTTAGATGACATATTATAGAGCATGAGGGTGACAAACTGGCCAGTGGGACAAATCTGGCATGCCACCTGTTTTTGTAAATGAAGTCTAGTTGGAACGCCTCCATGCCCATACTATTTCCTACAATGTCTTTCGCATTGTAGCGGCAGAGCGGAGTGGTTGAAACAGAGGCTGTATGTGTGATCTGCAAAGGTCTAAAATACTTACAGTCTGGCCCTTTACAGGAAAAGTTTGCAAATCCTGTAACACGGCAATGAAACAGCACATTTTTTAAAAAAGTGCTTCATTTATAACAATGTGCCTAAAAATGAGAAAGCATCCTTTGCCCATTTCAAATCATATTTTGTGGATGTCTTAGTGGGTGGGATAGTGAGGACCCTGGCTGGGGAGGGGAGTGTAAATTTTCCTAAGGGACCTGTTTGTGCTGTGACCACAGAGACACTCCTTCCTCGGCCCAGGTCCTCTGAATCTCACAGAATGCCAACCTGGGGTCCTGAGTTTCCGCTTCGTTTTCAGGTTCCGCCCTCTGCCCAGCAGCACAGACTGTACTCCCACCCTGGGTGGTTCTTCAGTTTTTTTCATATCATGGCAGCTATGGAAAATGGCATTCATTATTTGTAAAAGGTGCGGCTGCTCATGGCTGAGGAGACAGGAGCTATCCCAGACTCCATCCAGGGCCCCAGGACCGAAGCATTGGCCTCTGCACGCAGGAATCCCATTAGCAGCTGGAAGACACTGCAGTGGAGGGCTGGGATGCTCCCACTGGTGCGCTTCCCCTTGCTCCTGGTGACAGCGCTCTGCATCTGCCACTCAGGGTGTCAAGCAGAGTCGGCTGCACTTTCCTGTTCCTGCTTCAGGATGGGGCCTCCTGTCCCCCACCAACCTTAACAAAGACCTGAAGGAGCACGCTAGGTCCTGGATGAGTTGTTTTCTCCTACGTTTCATTTAAGCCTAATTAAAGTTCTGGCATTAGGCCAGAGAGATATGATACTATTAGCTATGTTTTGTAATGGAGGAAATGGAACCTCAGACCACTGCGGCAAGTTGCTCGGGTAAATGGGCTCAGAGCCAGAGAACCGAGTGCTGGTGGTGTGCTGGGAATGCCAACAATGGGCTCTCCTCACACAGCAGGGAGTGGAGAAGCCTCATCCACAGCATCTGCCCCAGCCCTTGAATAAATCCCCCACCCGGGAGGCTCACCGCGCCTGGACTCAGATCCCTGCCCCTCTCTGGGCCTCTATTCCCTGACCTGTGTGTTGAGAGGGCGTAGTGCCTGGAGCTCCGGAGCAGACCTGCACAGGAAGTGCTGCAGAAACCTTTGAAGAGTCACAATCTTAGAAGGCGTGGGTCCGTACAGCAGAGCAGGAACCCCGAGCATGAAAAGATCTGGGACATCCCACCTCAGTCACCCGTGCGTGACTAAAAGCAGAGACGACACTAAGCCATATGTTTAAGAAGGCCAGTTTTTCTCATGATGCCTGTATAAACCATCAAATAAAAAAAAGTGCTGGGCTCCCTATGCTGCTATTGCCCTAAGCATGTTCTTGGACTTCCCGTTGGATGACCCAGCCTGGGGACAATATGTCTGAGAAAGATGGGTATCTTGTATCTTTCAGGGCCCAGTTGGAAATGTAAGGAGAATTAGGCATATACAGTATCCAGCATGGAGTAACTTCGATGGCCTGGGGCCGAGTTTAGACAAATGGCCTGCAGAATTGTACCTAATTAGCTGTGTAATCACTCATGAATTGGTTTCTGAGCACCTCTGGCAAGGTGCTGGGGGAATAGAGGTGAGATGCATGTCTTATCTGGGGCTGGGGATGGGGTGAAAGATGCCTGTGGCAGAGGCCTCTTATAACCCAGGGAGTGCTGCTGCCATGATACCTGGGCAGCATATGAGGCCCCACAATGGCCAGGTGTGCTGTAAGGGGGTCAAGAGATCTCTGTTGAAGTTGGCAGCTGCGGGAGGCTTCCAGGATGGCAGATGGAGCTGGGCCTTGAAAGGCAGGTGGGATTCCAGTAGGTGAAGACAGAGGCTGGACCAGCACTCCCGGGCACCCAAGTGGTTTGTCCTTTCTCTCTTTCACTTGGATGCCCTTGATTCTTGCTTCCATTTTCTCTCCTGGTTTGGCCCCTGAACGACATCCTCAGATGTCATTCAGAGGGCAGCCTTGACTCCACTGTTCTGGGACTGGTTATCAGGCTTGGTGGGGGTGGAGAGGAGGGTGACTTCCTCCCAGAGGCAGGAGTAATGTACCCAACCAACACTCCAACTCTCCTTAAAGGCATCTTCACATTCCTTTAATGAGTTCATTTTTCCATTATGTAGCCTAGAGGTGTGTGATTGGCTAAAATTCAAAGAACTAGTACTTGGCCACCTTTAAGCACCTTTTAGCAATTATTTCAAGAATGTCCCTCTAGAATGTGCAGGTGCTTGTTAAGTGTTCGTTTCAGCAAAGATCCTAACACAACTGGAGAAGTCCTCGTGTCATATCCCATTACGTTCTCTAGGTTCACCGGACATCCTGCCTATACGACTGAACATATTTCCAACGCAATTAAAAAACAGTATGCAACAACTCAGCGGGTGCCGATGTGCAGCTTCCTCAGTTGCCTGGCCCGTCATTTTCATCAGGTTACTCTTGGGGTGTTCCGTGACCCATAACACTAAGACTGACCCATAACATAAGACCAAGGCCTGCTGGCCTGTAGGGCAAGATGCTGTTACCAGCTTACCTGATGACCCTGGCACATCTCAGACTTGAGGTCTCTTAACTCCTTGCTTAGAACCCTTTCACAAGGTTCTTTTGTCCCCTAAAAATAAATAAATAAAACAAAAAGCAACCCAAAACCAAAAGCCTTGAGACTCACTTTTTCATTTGGATTTTTATTTAACCTAATGTCCTTTCATCTCAACAGCTGGCTCTGGGACCCACTATGCAGCTGAATCTTCTTTTATCAATGCTTGTGTATGTTGGTATAATTTGGTGTAAAGGAAAATAAAAAACTCTCAGGACCCCCGAAGTCCTTATGCAACAGGGAAGGTGAAGCCTGGAGACTCAGTCACGCAACACTCTCTTCCAAATGAATAGCTGTTACTAGCATTAGGCAATTCCCCACTGGGAGGTGAAAGTCCTCAGGCATCTACAAAGGACCTTGCCACAGTACGGAGAGTCTTCAAAAAAATAAAAATAAAACTACCATATGATCCAGCAATCCCACGTCCTGGTATGTATGCAAAAGAGTTGAAAACAGGATCTCCAAGAGGTATTTGTACACCCATGTTTACAGCAGAATTATTCACAAGAGCCTAGAGGTGGACGCAACCTAAATGTCCATCAATGGGTGAATGGATAAAGAAAATGTGCTCTGTACACACAATAGAATATTATTCATCCTTAGCCTGGTGCAGTGGCTCATGCCTATAATCCCAGCACTTTGGGAGGCCAAGGCGGGCAGATCACAAGGTCAGGAGATCGAGACCATCCTGGCCAACATGGTGAAACCCTGTCTCTACTAAAAAATACAAAAATTAGCTTGGTGTGGCGACACCCACCTGTAATCCCAGCTACTCGGGAGGCTGAGGCAGGAGAATTGCTTGAACCCAGGAGGCAGAGGTTGCAGTGAGCCAAGATCATGCCACTGCACTCCAGCCTGGGCAATAGAGCAAGACTCCATCTCAAAAAAAAAAAAAAAAAAAAAAGAATATGATTCATCCTTAAAAAGGAAGGAAATTCAGTTGCATGCTACCCAATGGATGAACCTTGAGGATATTTAGGGAGGATTCCCTCTGTCTCTATCTTTTGGAATAGTGTCAACAGGATTGGTATCAATTCTTCTTCGAATGCCTAATAGAGTTCAGCTGTGAATCCATGTGGCCCTGGACTTTTTTTTGGTGGCAATTTTTTTTATTACCATTTCAATCTCACTGCTTGTTATTAGTCTGTTCAGAGTTTCTGTTTCTTCCTGGTTTAATATAGGAGGGTTGTACCTTTCCAGGAGTTTATCCATCTCCTTTAGGCTTTCTAGTTTGTGTGTATAAAGGCGTTCATAGCAGTTTTGAATGATCTTTTGTATTTCTGTGGTATCTGTTGTAATCTCTCCCATTTCATTTCTAATTGAGCTGATTTGGATCTTCTCTCTTCTTTTACTGGTGAATCTTGATAACGGTCTCCCAATTTTGTTTAACTTTTAAAGAACCAGCTTTTTGTTTCATTTATCTTTTGTATTTTTTGGTTGCAATTTCATGTAGTTATGCACTGATCTTTATTATTCTTTTCTTCTCCTGGGTTTGGGTTGGCTTGTTCTTGTTTCTCTAGTTCCTTCAGGTGTGAGCTTAGATTCTCTATTGTGTTCTTTCAGATTTTTGGATGTAGGCATTTAATGCTATGACCTTTCCTCTTAGCACATCTTTTGCTGTACCCCAGAGGCCTTGATGGATTGTGTCACTATTATTGCTCAGTTCAAAGAGTTTTAAAATTTCCATCTTGATTTCATTGTTGACTCAATGATCATTCAAAAGCAGGTTATTTAATTTTCACATATTTGGTTTGTTTTCAGCTTTTTCCTTTTGGAACTGATTTCTATGTTCTGAGAGAATACTTGAAATAATTTGGATTTTCCCAAATTTATTGAGACTTGTTTTGTGGCCTATCATTTGGTCTATCTTGGAGAATGTTCCATGTGCTGATGAACAGAATTGAATAATTATTAATTGCCCAATGAGCATCTCGTAGAGCTGCGAAAGGCCTTCCCAAAGCCAACAGAGCAAGTAGCAGTGAGGGGCTCAGAACAGGGTCTTCCGACAGGGTCTCACTGTGTCACCCAGGCTGGAGTGTAACTGTGGCTCACTGCAGCCTCAACCTCCTGGGCCCAAGTGATTGCCCCAACATTAGCCTCCCAAGTAGCTGACACTTCAGATGTGTGCCACCAAGCCTGGCTAATTTTTGCATTTTTTATAGAGGCAGGGTCTCCCTATGTTGTCCAACCTGGTCTCAAACTCCCGGGCTCAAGGGATCCTCCCACTTCAGTCACTCAAAGTGCTGGAATTACCCAAGTGAGCCGTCATACCCAGTGGGCCTTCCTTTTCAAGGCTGCCTCTGCCCACGCTCTCCTGCCCGCTCTACTCTGCCCTCTATCTCACTGAGATCCTTTTCTGGCTCTGAATCTCTCTTCCTTCTTTCTGCATTCCCTTTTATACATTAACCAACCACAGTATGAATTTGATGTACATTAGAAATTATTTGCAGGATTTAACAAGCAAAAGTTTGCGTGTCTTGTTTGTTTAAATATTCAATGAGCTTTTCCATCTCTGTCAAGTCCTCCTCACGGTCAAATTAATTCCAGGTGGCCCTGCCTGTAAGTCAAGTCCCTCCAAAAACAGCGGTCTCCTCAACCTTGAGTGAACCAAGGACCACTCAGGTTAGGGTTTGACTCCCACTAAGCTGGTTTTATTTCTGGTACCTCAGTTTACCTACCTGTAAAATACAGGCTTCCTTCAACAGGATGCAGCTAATGCATGCCTGGCACCGTGCCCAGCACATGGAAGGACACACACACAAAACCAAAATACCTGTTTTTCATGGGAGTAATAATACTCGCTAAGGGACACTGGGAGATGGATTCAGAGAACTGAGCGTCATTTCCAAGGAGGAAAACTAGTCACAAAAGATAGCTTTGTGCTCTTGTCCATTCTGCCGAGCTCCAGGACATGCTTTCTTGGCTGAGGGTCATCCTTGGGAAGGGAGATGTGCTCATAGAATCAGGCTTGTATGGTTGCCAGGCACCTCCTCATTCTCCTATTGTCGCTGTGTGTGTGCAGCATCAGGGAGGGGAGGCAGGGACTAGGATCCCTTGATGGTCCCTCAACCTCTCTCCCCTCCAGTGGCCGGTAGCAGGGAATGAGAATATGCTCACAAGTGGATGATTATGCAAACAAGTACATGATTCTTATGGATTCTTAGTAACATGGGAAATGTTTACGGTATGAGATTACATTTTAAAAGCTCACTCCCAAATTGCTTATTATGCAGCATGAACTCCTTGGGCTGCGGTGGTCCTGGCGTGAGCCCGTGAGTTACCCAGTGCTGATCACCTGTGTCCTAGAGGGTCTGGTGACCTCGGGCAGAGGAGCACCCTGAGAAATAACTGCCTGAAGGAAGAGAGCTGTGGTGGCCAGTGACTGGGACCTGGAGGGAGCAGTGCCGTGGTGGCTGGTGACTGGGGCCTGGAGGGAGCAGTGCCGTCTGTCACTCGGAAGGGTTGGGTCGGAAGGGTCCGAGAGCTAGTGCGTCTCCAGCTGAGAGCGGGCAAGAGTGCAGGTGGCAGTTCAGGCTCCAGAGCTCCGTTGAAGAGGAAGAGCCAGGGCACCTGACAGAGCTGGCACAGCTTTGGGAGTGGCGTCACCCTACAGAAGTGGCTTCTGTGCTGAAGTAACCATGTCTTCCGATGCTTTAACAAATGGGGCCTTGCTGACCCTGGAGGGACTTGCCCCTGAGTGTGCCTTTCACATGCAAAACAATCAATCCAAAGCCCACCCCCGACCCCCTCCTCTATCTGGCTATTATACGCAGGGCTACCATCCATCTGCCCTGTCCAACACCTAGGGCCAGGTACCAGACAACTAGGGACAGCCTCTATGCCCTGGCGCACACTGAAATGATTCAAACCAGCCAGTCCTAAGTCTGCCTGCCCTGCTTCCCTGCTCCTTCCCACAGAAAGCCACTAAATGCTCTTATCCTTGTTTGCCTATGCTCCCTCTGCCTCTTGACCAATGCTGGTGCTTCTCTGTGTGGACCCTGGTGCCATGGCGTGCCCCCTCCTCTTGGAACTATGAGTAACAAACTCTCAGTTCAGTGGCAGCTGTCTCCTGACCTATGGGCCTTACTATCCCTCAAACTTTCTGCTAATATCTTTTAGAACACATGTCCAGAGGATGTAATTGCTGCCCTGACAAGGCTGCTGCAGGAATAGGAGTGTCTAGCCCAGGTCGTAAGGGGCAGGGAAGCTAGGAGAGTGGAAGATGAACCAGGACAGGCTGTGGTAGCATCTGGACTGCAGCACATGAGAAACCCACCCTGGAGAACCCCAGAAATACAAGGACAGGCCACTTTCCAGAAAGCTCAGGCCCAACGTGAGCAGGAGGAAAGTCAGTGAAATGGGTTCCAGGCTACGTATGAAACACAGGAGAAGTTGGCAGGGCACGTGTGAGCTGCAAAGTGCCAAGGGGATCGATGATGGGGGAAGGTTTTTTTGTTTTGTTTTGTTTTTTTAAAGTGGTCTGTCTGTAGAGGAAAGATGAAATGAAATCATGGAAGAGCGTGTCCAGCCAGGACCCACTCTTCTGGTCCTGGTCGTAACGAGAAGCAGAAACAGGAGCCTCCACACCCAGAGGCAGGACTCAGCTCCCACGTGTCTCTTGCCGATTAGCCTCACCCCCGGCTCCCAGCTGGAGAGATTCACTCTGTCAGGTCAGTGAGAAACCAGCTGAAGTAGATGCCCAGCCAACTCCGGAGGTGCAGTGGGGCAGCTGTGTTGAATAGCTGGGGAGGGCTCACACAACTGAAAGACAGTGGCCAGGCACAGGGCCTGGAAGGAAAAGGGGTTGCTGCACTTTCCCAAGCTCCCAGCATGAGGGACAGGAACCAGGGTGGGCCCAGGCTGGCTGTCCTTAGCCCCAGGCTGGTGGCTGCTGTGGAAGTGCCCTGCTTAGGCATCAGGAGACCCACAACCTTGCATGGTGACACCTGCCTGCTGACAGCCTTGAGCACACCATTTCCTTAGCTAGGCTGCGGTCTGCTCCTCTGTGAAATGGGCTGGTTGTGGCTGGGTAACATTTCTGACTCTGATTTGAGTGAAGTTTCTTTCCCCCAAGCTTCCCCCAACTCCAGTAGGGAGTGAGCTCAGAGCCCTTTGCCATTAGGGTAGCCCCTGGTGGGGAAGGAAAAAGAGATGGGCTTAAAGTCTTCTCAACCCCACTTTCCAAAAGCCTAAGCCCCAGAAAGGGAGAGGATTTGTGGTTGTAAACAAAACATCTTTGCTAGAAACAGGGAGAGACAGGAGGTCTTCTCTCACACACCAGAAAGATGTTCCCAGTGAGGAAGATGAAAGAAGAAGGCTAGCAGCAACAGAAAGAGAAATACCCCGCTGAGGGGCCCTGTGGGCAAGACGAAGGACGTCTCCCCCATGACACATGCAGACCATGAGGCTCCTGCCTGGTCCGATGACCCACAGCTGTGAACAGCCCTGTGAACAGGGATGTCCAAGTGGGAAGAGGGTGACTTAAGCAGAATTAAGTTAAAAATTTTACAACCTGGTGAAGTAAGCCTAGGGCATCTTTCTATACCCATTGAACACTAACTCCCCATTCTGCCTCCTCTTAACCCTTGACAACCGCCATTCAACTTTCTATTTCTATGCATTTGACTCCTCCATATAAATGGAATCATATAGTATTTGTCCTTTGTGGCTGGCTCATTTCAATTAGCATAGTGTCCTCAAAGTTCATCTATGTTGTAGCATGTGTCAGAATTCCTTTCCTTTTGGAGGCTAAATAATATTCCATCATATGTATCCACTATAATTTTTGTTTATCCGTTTATCTGTTGATAGGCTTGGGTTGCTTTCACCTTTTGACTCTTATACATGAGGCTTCTATGAACACGAATGTACAAATATCTCTTCCAGTCCTTGCTTTCAGTTCTTTTGGGCACATACCTAGGAGAAGAATTGTGAACTGTGTGATAATTCTGTTTGGTGCTCCTCTTTTTAAGGAGCCACCAAACTGTTATTAACAGGGGTTGCACCGTTTTACATTCTCACTAAGATTCCAGTTTCTCCACATCTTCACCAACATTGTCACTTGTTATTTTCTGTTTTTTTTCTTAATGAATGTCATTCTAAAAAATGTGAAGTAGTATCTCATTGTGGTTTTGATGCTGAGCACCTTTTTATGCGCTTGCTGAACATTTGTATATATTCTTCGGAGAAATGTCTATTCATGTCTTTTGCCCATTTTAAAAATAGTTAACTTTTTTAAAGAAATTGGGTCTTGCTATGTTGTCCTGGCTGGACTTGAACTCCTGGGCTCAAGTGATCCTCCCACTTGAGGATCTCGTGTGTTGTGATCTTCTGCATATAAAATCATATCATCTGTGAACAGAAGTGGTTTTACTTCTTCCTTTCCTTTCTTCCTTCTTTTTCTTGCCTAATTGCTCCAGTTAGAGCTTCCAGTACTGTGTTGAACATAACGGCCAAAAATGATAACCCTTGTTTTGTTCCTTATCTTAGGCTAAAAGCTTTCAATCTATGATACTGGTGGTGCATTTTCATATATGAGCGCTACTATGTTGAGAACATTTCTTCTTACTCCTTATTTTTTTGGCATAAAAAAATCATAAATGGGTGTTGAATTTTGTCAAATGCCTTTTCTTCATCAATTCAGATAATCATGTGGGTTTTTTTCTCTTCATTCTATTAATGTGGTGTATTTCGTTTCATATGTTGAACCATTCTTACACTCCAGGAATAAACCGCACTTGGTCATGGTGTATATTCTTTTAAATAGGTTGCCAAATTTGATTTTCTAGTACTTTGTTAGGCACTTTTATATCAATATTCATAAGGATTATTGGCCTGTCATTTTCTTGTAGTTTTGTTTTCTGGCTTTAGTATCAAAAGTAACGCTGGCTTTATCGAATGTTAGGAAGTGTATTCGCTTCAATTTTGGGGAAGAATTTGAGAAGTATTGGTGTTAATTCTTCTTTAAAACTGAGTAGAGTTTGCCAGTGAAGCCATCTGCTCCTGGGCTTTTCTTTTTTGTTTTATTTTCCAAAATGCATCACTTTATTTTTCCTTATAAGGCAGTCACACATTAAACACGTGACAGTCACATGATTTCTGCAGTGAGCCCCAAGGCTTCTGGGAGCGTTCCTGGAGCCTGTAGCCATAAGAGTCCTGAGATTTCAAATATTAAAGCTTTCTTCACAGCCACAAGTTCCTTTGATGTTTGGGTTATTGAACACAAACTCACTGGATAATTTGTCTTCAACATAGTCCATTTCTGTTCCTAAAAGTGTTAGCTGTGCTTTCTATTCAATGAATACTCTGACTCCATCTCGAATAACATCATCAGAATCTCCTTTTATCTTTGTATATTCTAGAGTATAAGAAAGGTCTTTACGGCCCCTGGTTCAGACACCAGCGTTTACACCTACCTGCTCAGACTTATCTTTAAGAAGTTGTTTTATCTTGTTTACTGCTGAAGGTGTCAGGGTGACGGTGCCCCGGTGGGCTGCAGTTTCCTCTTGCTCACAGCCTGGACAGTTGCCCGGACTAAGGAAGCCAACATTTTCACTGTCTGGTGCCTCAGGCCAGAGCTCAGCCGCCTCAGCCTCTCTCCATGGACATGGCAGGCACATTTCTGGGCTTTTCTTTTTTGGAGGTTTTTGATAAGTGATTCAGTCTCCTTCCTAGTTATAGATATATTCACATTTTCTATGTCTCCATGAGTCAATTGTGATAAATTTTATGTTTTATAAGAATTTTAAATTTTCACTACTTTATCCAATTTGTTGGTGTACAATTGTCCATCATATTCTCTTTCAATCCTTTTTATTTCTGTAAAATTGGTGGTAATGTCCCCACTTTTATTTCTGACTTTAGTTATTCGAATCTGCTCTCTTTTTTCCTTAGTGTACATACAGTTTTTTTCAATTTTGTTGTCTTTTTGAATATCGACATTTAATTTTGTTAATTTTCTCTATTTTTTTCTGTTCTCTGTTTCTTTTAATTTCTGCTCTAACCTTTATTATTTATTTATCATGTTCCTTCTGTCAGCTTTGGTTTTAGTTTATTCTTTTTATAGTTTCTTAAGGCATAAAGTTAGGCAGTGAGTTTGAGATTTTTCTTCTTTTTTAATGTAAGCATTTAAATCTACACATTTTTTCTTAGCATCATGTTTACTGCATCCAATAAGGGATTTTTAATTACAATTTTTTATTTTAGATTCAGGGAGTACAAGTGCAGGTTTGTTACAAGGGTATTTATGTGTTGCTGAGATTTGGACTTCTATTGATCTTGTTATCCAGATAATAAACACAGCACCCAATTTTTTCAGCCCTTGCCCCCTCTCTCTTTCCCTCCTTTGAGTCCCTTGTGTCTGTTTTTTCCATCTTTATGCCCACAGGATTGGTATACAGACAAGTGGGTTTGCAAATCCTAGATCCTTTGTGTGTGATGGAAGGATCTAGAAATTCCAGTTGGGGTGGTCTACTGTTAAAAATTTATCAAGGTAGGACTATGTCTAAACATTTAACACCATATGTGAATTTCTTGTTTGTTCCTTAGCTCAGGATTATTGGTGGTTCCATCCTTACTCCACGGTACACCCCTTCCATCATTTTTTCTTATTTTTTCTTTCTTTTCTTAATTTTTTTGAGGCAGAGTCTCTCATTGTCTCCCAGGCTATAGTGCAGGGGCGTCATCTCAGCTCATTGCAATCTCCGCCTCCTGGGTTCAAGCAATTCTCCTGCCTCAGCCTCCCATGTAGTTGAGACTACAGGCATGCACCACCATGCCCAGCTAATTTTTTTGTATTTTCAGTAGAGACCGGGTTTCACCATATTGACCAGGATGGTCTCCGTCTCCTGAACCCGTGATCTGCCTGCCTCAGCTTCCCAAAGTGCTGGGATTGCAGGCGTGAGCCACTGCGCCTGGCCCCATCATTTTTTCATACTCATTTAAGTAGAGAATTAGTCAAAACTGATTTAAAAGTTATGACTCAGAGCACAGGGCCAGCTACCTGGGCGTGGAACAGAGGGTCCTGCACTTGGTTTAATGCTTGTCTGTTGCTGTCTTGAAATTCTTAGTAGTTTTTGGACAAGTGCCTATATTTTCATCTACCACTGGGCTTTGCAAGTTATGAAGCTGGTCCTGTTGGGATATATGACTTCCAATTTCAGCTCAAACCTGTGACTTTGGCCAAACTTTACTCTGAGACTCTGTTTTTGCATCTATACTCCCCACAAGGGCAGTGGCTGCAATAGTTACTTACTGCTAAATTTTCAGCCCTTACCATGGTGCCTGACACATGTAAATGCTCAATAAATACTTGTAGAATAAATAAATTAATGTCAAAGAAAACTTGCTGCTTAAAATTTCAGAAAGGATGATGAATTACACAAGTACGTATAAAGACAAACATATTGAATGGCCATTATGAGATAAAGATGATGACAGTATCACTGAGCATCTATTTCCTGATGGCTACTCTGGTAATTTATTAAACAGTGGATGCGGAGTAGAGAAAACAGCCTTCAGTAGATATACCCAGGACTGACGCCAGACAGCTCATTGAATCTTATAAATTCTTCATCGTTACATAAGCGTGCATGGAAAAAGGCTTCTCAAGCCATAAAGAAAGCTGCAATGAAAGCTCTGGATATTGCATTTCAGGCCAAGGTCTAGTTCAAATGCAGTCTGGGAAAAGTCCCATTTGGAAAAGCTGTCTGCTTGCAGAATTTTATTCCCCATTAGTATTTCGGTATTACTCAAAACACAGGCAGAACTGAAAGCTGGGCCTGGAAAGCAAGAGAACGTCTCCTAAGGATGCCTCCAGGCGAAAGTGTGGGTTTGGAGTGGACAAAAACGGAACATCAGCTCCAGCAAATCTGGGAGGCATTTGGTAAATGGCTGAATTGAACCCTGCCTCAAGACTTCTTCAATATTTTTTCTGCCTCCTTTCCTGCCCCAGTGTGTGTCTCAGAGATGGAATTCAGGGTGAGCTTTACCTCTCAGCTGCTGGGGCATGTAGGCACAACCCCATCTGAGGTGTAAGCATGGAGCTCTGGAGCATCCAAGCTTTTCAGATTCAGGGCTACACTTAGAAGGTGAGGCCAGAGCACAGTAGCTACTGATTATTTCTCACTTACCATGTGTCATAGGTGCTTCATGTGTATCATGTTTAATTCTCGAGAAACCCTAAAGTAACTATCACTACACCTGTTTTAAAAGTGTGGAAAATGAGGCTCAGATAGGTTAAGTCATTTGACTTAGTTGATGCATTTATCAGTGGTAGATCCAGGATTTGAATCCAAATTGCTCAGGGTCTAGAGTAAGTGCTCGTTCTTACTACTGTCTCTTTGATTTTGGGTTTGGCTATGGCTTGCCAATGGAATGTGGGTGGGCATGATGTGGGCACTGGCTCTAAAAGTGCTTGCCTTGAGAGCATGAGTAACCACTGCGCCTCAGGCTCAGCCCCAACTGGGAGATGTAACAGACTGGAGCCGGCTATGAAGCCTGGAGAATCTCTGAGCTGTGGGGTCATTTGCTACACAACAGCATTGCAGCAATAGCTGATTAACACAGCTTGGTTTTTCACTGGCAAAAGACAACCAAGATGATATAGGTATCAACTTAATAAATGTTTATTGATTACTCTGT
The DNA here is from genome assembly GCF_030222135.1 of Aotus nancymaae. Classification (NCBI taxonomy): domain Eukaryota; kingdom Metazoa; phylum Chordata; class Mammalia; order Primates; family Aotidae; genus Aotus; species Aotus nancymaae. The sequence continues at coordinate 15,066,792 of NW_026988445.1, read as the reverse complement.
ACCGAGCACTGGGCTTGGTTCTGGGGAACACAATAATCAGTGAGTCAGACACAGGCCTCCCCGGTCTGGTTTGCTGAGTTATCCTTCTCTACCCGACTTTTAAATGTTACTGTGAAGGCTCCATTCTAGACCCTCTTCTGTCTCTACATTCTTCCTTAAGTAATCTCATCCATCTGTGTCCATGACTTCAATTCCAACCATGTCTGTAGCTCTCTCTTCCTTTCTGAGCTCTAGATCGGCATAGCTAATCCAGTTTTAACTGTCTGCTTTCCGTTGCCACTGGGCATCTATAGCCCCTTTCGAGCTCAACAATTCCCAAACTAAACTCATGCTCTTCCTCCCCCTAATATGAGGCGTCTCCTGTTGGAAGTCCACAGAGGAAGTCCTGTCCCCATTATCTGCAGTCGGAGTAACTCATATTTGTCCTTGGTAGGGCTTGCCAAGGTTGTAATTAAATGCAACTGCTTAGGTAGTTAGTTGCTTGTCTCTCTCGTGAGAATGCAAACTCCTCCAGAGAATCCACAGATCTGTATGTGACTGTGGACACTCGCCTATGGAATAAGGTCCAAACTCTCACAGCTTTCAAAGCTCACTGAGGGCTGGTCCCAATTTACCATCAGGACTTCATTTCTCTGCTCAGTCAACTAATGCCCTTCACCTACTATTGCTCTTTCCCTGGATAGGGAAAGACACGCATGTGTAGGAGGAACATGACCTATCACTGAAAATGCACCAAGAAGCTGGCGTCCTTGGCCTTGCCTGCTGGCTCTGAGAAACTGCCCATTCTGAGTCCCTTCTTTAGGGACAGAGTACTTCGGTGCTCCTCTTTACCACACTGTCTCCCATTTTCCCCAGCCCTTTCTCCTCTGGCCTGTTCCTCCCACTTTCCAAACTATCCTTGTGCAACGAAGAAAGAGAAAAAGGAAATGAAGCAACTGAAGTGGAATTGAATCCTGGAAATCTGCAATTGCAGGAGAGGTGGGGCTGTGTGCTCCAACCCGCTTCTGTCAGAGTTCATGGCGATCCCCTGAGGCTGGTTTTTTACCTTTTATCTTTTTAAAATTTTAATGCACTGCAGATTCTAACCTTCTTATCCATTCCTGGAAATCCCCCCATTTTACTTATTTTCCCATTGGGCCCATTTAAATCTTGGCTTTGCCATTAGCAATGTTTGAATCTGAACAGCTTTAAGGTAAAGTGATCCCTGAAATGATTCAAGTTAACATTTTCTTTTGTTTCAAAATTTCTTGCTTATTTTTTCCGGTTCAGACCCTGTTCCAAACCCCACATTTCAGACAGCACATCTGAGCTGCAGTCTCAGAACAGTGAGCTCATGCGCAGTGTTTGTCTTGGCTCAGCCTGCCTGACCTGGGCAGGGACTTGGCGTGTAAGTAGGGGAGAGGGAGAGGGGGTGGTTGGGAGCTCTGAGGGCAGTAGATTAGAGCCATAATGACAGCCAGTCCTAAGCCTTTGTTAGGCACAAGGCCAGCCAGCCTCTGGGGGCTCCAGGACCTCCTTCAGGGAAGCCCAGCAACGCCTTGTTGGTCCCTTTGGCCCTGATTTACACCTCTGTGGTCTTTGATATAGGCTTATGTTCTTTTTTCTTTTTTAGAGAAGTCTCACTGACACCCAGGCTGGAGTGCAGTGGCACAATCATAGTTCACTGTGGCCTTGAACTCCTGAGCCCAAGCAACCCTCCCATTTCGGCCTCCCAAGTAGCTAGAACTACAGGCCCGCATCACCAAGCCTGGCTCCTTTTATTTTTTGTAGAGACAGGGACAGGGTCTCACTGTTGTGCCCAGGTTGTCTTGAACTCCTGGCCTCAAGTGATCCTTCTGCTTCGGCCCCTGCAAAGCACTGGGATTACAGACGTGAACCACTGCACCCAGCCCTGGCTTACGTTCCTCTTCTGCTCAACCAGGACAATGGTGGTAGGTGGTTAGAGACAGTGTGAGCAGATGGGGAGGCAGACGAAGACTCTGATGCATTTCGAAGGTCTTGCTGCACAGATGTCATGGTTGTACCCAGGGTCCAGCCCAGGCCTTTGCTCACAGCCCATTTAGCGCCTGCCAAGTACAAGTCTCCCAGATGTATAATAGAACCTATCGCTAGCTGTCCTTTTCTGTGGAATCCGCCTTCCCACCCCTGTTTGAGTCTTCGTTGACATCTATACACCAATCTAGAGGCCTCTGCTGCTGTGGCCAAGGAATGCCCAGAGCCCCATGAAGGCCCTTCTTGCCCCTTCCCACTAAAACCTCTGCCAGCCCCACAGTAGCAGGGGCTTCATTAGCCAATCTCAGAGTGAAGCAGCTTCATTGTCTGGGGAAATACCTGAGGTTCATTTCCTCCGACCGACCAGATTCACAAAAGGGACACACACACACAGAGTGGATGTAAGGAGCAGAAAGTTTAACAGACAAAAAAAGAAAAGAGAGAGACAGTTTCCTCATGCAGAGGAAGAGGGCGCCCAAGAGGGTTTCTGGGTTTGGGGCCGGATGCTGTTGATTATACAGAGGGGCTTGAGGAGGCGATGTTTGATTTACATAGATCCCAGGGGATTGGTGTGACCAGTGTGGCATTTACATAGTTGTGAAGAAACTGGCCCTACGACCTTAATCTTTTATTATGCAAATATGGTCTCAACCTGGTGGTGCCATGACACCTGCACACGTGGCAACTAGGAAAGGGAGGGGAAGTCACCATGTTGGGATGTACCTGGCTTCCAGGTACAGGTGCTGGCATTTACATATGCAAGCTTCCAGCTTTCTGTTAAAAAAGAAACAGTTTGGGGGCTGCTTTTTATTAAAAGGAAATTCCACCAAGAACCCTTTTACCCTCGCTAACTGCCTAAAATAATTTCTTAATAACTCCTATATCATTCATGCTGGCTCCACAGACTCAGGGTTTCGGGGCACAGAGAACTAGGGAGCCCATGGTGCCCAAGCCTCTAGATCCCAGGTCCCGAGGGCAGTTGAGGATAACTGCATTCGGGCTGGAAATGTAATGCCATTCCTACGGCAGTTTGAAATTTGTGGGCTGGCGTGGAAAGCCATCGTATGGGCCCTCTCACATAGCACTCAATCAAGCCTAACAATCCTCATGATAACCTTTTTCTACATTTGTATCTTTCAAAGATCTTCCATAGAACTCTCTGGAAATACTAAAATAGAGATCATTGTAAGGGGCGCTACACTTCAGTCTGGGCAACATAGCAAGATCCTATCTAAAAAAAAAAAAAATAGAGGTCTTAGAATCTCAGGGTGGAGTTCTGACCCTGGCTCTGTCACAGCACAGTGTGACCACATCATGCACAACTGCTCTGGGTCCTGCTTTTAAGATGCATACAATGAGTGGCTTGCCTAGAGTTGCTGGTTTTCTAATAAACCCTGACCATACCAAGATGCCTGGGGCGGAGGAAGGGAGGGAGAGCTCTGTGCCCTCCTTCCAGCTCCTACAGAAGGCCGAGGCGGGTGGATCACGAGGTCAAGAGATCGAGACCATCCTGGTCAACAAGGTGAAACCCCATCTCTACTAAAAAATACAAAAGTTAGCTGAGTGCGGTGGCACACACCTGTAGTCCCAGCTACTCAGGAGGCTGAGGCAGGAGAATAGCTTGAACCCGGGAGGCGGAGGTTGCGGTGAGCCGAGATCGCACCATTGCACTCCAGCCTGGGTAACAAGAGCGAAACTCTGTCTCAAAAAAAAAAAAAAGAAAAAGAATCTGTCTTAATCAGTCCTGGCCTTAAGCTTTTGTGAGGGGGGGAATAGTTTTGCCCTTGGAAAGTAAAGCCCAAAAGCCGGAGGGCTAGGAGAGAACCAAGACCTTCCCAGCGCTAACATTCTGGAACTGGGCTTGGCCACAGCCTGGCATGTGACAAGCACCTCAGCCTGGCATATGACAAGCTGGCATTGCATTCCCCTCAAAGATGTCACTTAGGAAAAAGCTGACTCACTCATAGGAGTTAAATGGATTCTTCTAAGGGAAGACAACACCAGGAGCTAACTCATCAGTGAGCAGGCTGAATAACACCGATTGTCAAAGGAGCACGTCTACTGGTCGCAAAGTGCCATATGGCTGATTACGTCTAATAAAATGAGCTCATGTTGAATTGACAATCTGGATGTGCCTCTGTTGTACCCAAAAAGACAGCTCAAAATGATTGCGGGTTGCAAGTCTTTGGTGACTGCACCATGGATACAGTAATTTAAGTCAGCTGTCACTGAGCTTGTGCCAGATGTGGCCAAGCAGAGACTTTTGTGTTGATGGGGCGTGTTTCTTGGTGTGGCTCACTGCAGGTGATGGGGTCAGGCCCAGCGGAGGGGTCCACATAGACTCCCCGCAGGGGCAGTGCAGAGCTGCCCACGCATCTGTAAGTCCTCATTCTTTTCCTTCTGTTTCCACGCCTGCCGGTCTCCTCCCACTAGATACAGTGCCAGGTGGGGAAGCAAGTGAGGACAGTGGAGGGGGGGCTGCAGTGGCAAAGCCCCCCGACACAGTCTGCTTTGTGACTTGTGGCTGGAGGACTCCACCTAGGACCTTCCTTCTGAGCTGAGCCCCAGCCTGGGCCCCAGTCGCCCCAGTCGCCCCAGTCCTGGTGAGAGTACAGAGCTGGTGCTCAGGGTGGTAGCTGGGTTTCAAACCCTCCGTGCCAGAAAAAAGAATACAAAAATCTTACAAGTTTTATACTGATTACAAATTTATACTGTTGAAATGATAATGCTTTTGATATCTAAAGTACATTGCTAAAGTTAATTTCACTGTTGCTTTTCAGTTTGTTTTAGTTAGCCACTAGAAAATGTAAGATGACGCGTGTGGCTCACATGATAATTCTGTTGGGCGCCACTGATGTAGAAAGAATTCGATTTGTAAAGGAGCCCAGATGGACCATTTCAAGGGATTCGGCAAGTGTTTGCCGAGCACCTTCTGTGTGCAGCTCATCTGCCGGACAGATGGCTGTCTGAACTGCTGGGGGAGATGGGAGGTGGAGTCGGAGCAGGGAGTGCCCCGCTAGGGGAGCATGGGGAGCAGTGCCCATCCCTGAGCTGAACCACGGACATCTTCCTCAGGCAGCACTTCGAGTGTCTGGGCCCAGTGCAGCCCTGGATCCTCCCGATACTGCTAAGGTTACAAGTAATTATCTAAGGCCTACGTTATTCCTGTGCACCAAGCACCGCCCGCAGCATCTCATGGGAAAAGAGAGCCTTATCTCCAAGATGCACTTTGAAGTTTAAAAAGAAAAGGTGGGGGTGACCAGTGCAGTGCTGGTTGGCCTCAGCCCAAGAGGGGGGCTTGGGAGAGTTTTCTTCTCTTTCTTCCCTCCCTCCCTCCCTCCTTTCCTCCTTTCCTCCCTTCCTCCCTTCCTCCCTCCCTCTCTTCCTTCCTCCCTCTCTTCCTCCCTCCCTCTCTTCCTCCCTCCCTTCCTTCCTTCCTTTCTTCCTCCCTTCCCTTTCTTCCTTCCATCCTCCTCTCCCCTCCTTCCTCCTCTCCTCTTCTCTCCTCTCCTCTCTTCCTTCCCTCCTTCCCTCCCTGCCCCCCTCCCTTTGATGCTTGAAATTAAGCACAGGAAGAAAGCAGAGTTCCTAGGAACTTGAAAGCTGAAGATAAACCCCAAAGCCTCCTTTGTCTTCCCTTAATCTGCTTTAAGCTCCCACCAGCTCAAGCCTAATTGAGTTAGTTCTTGAGTGAAAGGGAGCTTTGGTGATGTTAAACTGTTATTTAATCACAAGTGGCAGGTGGGATGTGGGGCAGAGAGCAGGAGAAGTGGGTCTGTGGGAACTTAGAGCTGAGCAAAGCCTTCCTTCCTCCCCTCGCCTCGGGGAAGGCCTGCAACGCCCTTTCATTAGTATTTCAGCCAGTGTTTTTCAAACGGCTGACCGTAAACCGTTAGGGGATTGGGAAATCAGTTTAGTGGATTTCAGCGACTATTGTTGAAATGTGTGGGTGGTGTGGCCTGGGAAGAGTAGAAGAGAAAGTAACAGAAGGCTTTGCATGTAGTGAAAGGAAGTATTGCTTCCTGAAACGTTTGACTTAGATGTGAGTGTGTGTGTGCGCACACGCACGCACATGTGTACATTTAGCTGCAGTAGAAAATGCACTTTTTACTATGAGTCACGAGCAAAAAAGTTTGAAATCTTCTCTCTGATCTTCCTAGAAATAGAGTCCCTGCTGTGCATGGATCAGAAGAAATGATAAGCTACAGAGGAGGTGGAAACAGTAATCCTCGGCAGTGTGATAGAAAAGGTGGTGGGGAGGTGGGAGGTGGGAGGTGGGACGTGGGACGTGGGAGGTGGGAGGTGGGAGGGGGGAGGTGGGAGGGGGGAGGTGGGGAGGGGGGAGGTGGGAGGTGGGGAGGTGGGAGGTGGGAGGGGGGAGGTGGGAGGGGGGAGGGGGGAGGGGGGAGGGGGGAGGGGGGAGGGGGGAGAATCAGCAGGCCCTGAGTGCCGGGCCTGAGTAGCCTGTTAGACTTGATGGCCTGTGGTCTGTTTGCTGCTGCAGCCGCAGCAGGGGGCAGAGGCCAGGGCCCAGCGGGCACCTGGCTCCACATTCTGAAAAGTGAGTTAGTGGTTGAGGGAACGGAAGGCCTCTTTGAGGGGCTTTGTGGCACATGTATTCACGTGGGTTCGGGGGAGGAAGGACGACAATGGAGAGTGTGTTCTGGAAGTCTCACCTGAGTAGACTGTCTGGCGGGGTGGTTTGCAGAGGCTCAGCGTTGCAGAAGGTAACCTTTCTACTTCCATTTTTAAAGAACCCATCTTGACCGGGCGTGATGGCTCATGCCTGTAATCCCAGCACTTTGGGAGGCCGAGGTGGGTGGATCACGAGGTCAGGAGTTGGAGACCAGCCTGGCAAACGTGGTGAAACCCCATCTCTACTAAAAATACAAAAAACTAGCCGGGTGTGGTAGCACGCGCCTGTAATCCCAGCTACTAGGGAAGCTGAAGCATGAGAATCGCTTGAACCCTGGAGGTGGAGGTTGCAGTGAGCTGAGATTGCGCCATTTCACTCCAGCCTGGAGACAGAGTAAGACTCCGTCTCAAGGAAAAAAAAAAAAGAACCCATCTTATTCTTTTGCCTTTCGTCTTTTATGTGTATAATAGTCAAAGTTTATTGTGATGAGCATTGGGCTTCATACTAAAGCATTTGTTCTATCGCTAAAACAATTTTTTTCACTGAACTTTTTCTTTTGGTTTCCCTTAAACAGTATCACTATTAAACCTCAAAAATCAGGAAGTGAGCTATTTGGGAAAAAACAAGCACGAAGATGAACTCAACCCTGGTTGAAATACAGGCCTGGGGAAGGGAGCGACTCGGTCTCCCAAAGCGCGGAGACCTTGCAGCACTTTGATCGTCTGGGTTGGCGGCGGCTCCGAATGTTCCTGATGCCTCTAAGGTCACAGACGATTGTCTAAGGACTACGTTACACCTCCACACCCATGCACAACACTCAGCATCTCGTGAGAAAAGAGAGCTTTATCGCTAAGATGAACTTTGAGGTTTAAAACTAAAAGCAGGCCCGCTGTTTCCCAGGGCCGCTGTTGAGACTGTGCAGAATGGGTTATTTCTGGACAAATAATCAAGCATCTCACAGGCTGACCAGCTAACTGCCGTCTCAGGTGGCTGCAACTCTTCCTCTGAGCTCTGCCCAGGTGAAGGGGCATTTACTTGGGTTTAGCATATTTGCATCCGAGAAGAAATTTTTAAAAGCATTTTTTCTTACGAAGAAAGGGAAACATTTAGGCCAGAGTGCAGTGGCGCGATCTCAGCTTACTGCAACCTCTGCCTCCCGGGTTCAAGCAAGTCTCCTGCTTCAGCCTCCCAAGTAGCTGGGACTACAGGCATGTACCACCACATCCAGCTTATTTTATTTTTATTTTTATTTTTAGTAGAGACGGGATTTCACCCTGTTGGCCAGACTGGTCTTGAACTCCTGACCTCAGGTGATCTGCCTGCCTTGGCCTCCCAAAGTGCTGTGATTACAGGCAGAGCCACCAGGCTCAGCCCATTTTACTATTTATGTATTTATTTATTTATATTTTAGAGACGGAGTCTTACTCTGTCACCCAGGCTGGAGAGCAATGGCATGATCATAGCTCGCTGCAGCCTCTACCTGGACTCAAGGGATTGTCCCAGGGAACTTGTTTTCAGATGGCAGGGAGATAGAAAATGCTGATGATCCACAGTGCTGCTCAAGTTCAGAACACAACAAAGAAACAGCCAGTTGTTGAGAAATTATTTGCCAGTCGTTACACACGATGACAGGAAATTATTTATAGAGAAAAACCAACACAATTTATTTCCCCAGCGTCCCAGGGGACGAGCTGGGGAAGGCAGTGCAGGAACGAGACTCAGGCATGGGCCCCGTACCTTCCTGTATCCCAGCAGGATGAAAGCAGGTCTAAGACACGTGTTTCTGGGTCCTGGTGTTTCTCTCTGGCCAGCCCTGAGTTTAGGATGCACTCACCCACACTGGCTCTTGCTCCTGCCCCAGGGCCTATGTCCTGCCACCTTTCTTGGCCTTTACCTCCCATGGCATGAAGGAGGGAAAGGCCCAAAGAAGTGAAGGCCTGGCATGAGCCAGGTGGCTGGGGAGGGGTTGAGCAGGCTCATAATTAGGAAGATGACATAGAAGGATGCTGGCATCCATCACACTGACGTGCTGTGTAAGGTCCAGCTCACAGTGTGACCCTGTCACCCCCAGAGGACCAGGACCATTAAGCGGTACCTTCACACTGGCACAGCTCCTTTGAGGCTCTCAGAGGTGCAGGTTTTCCTCTAGGCCTGTGGCTCCTCCTAGAGGGGAAGGTGCTCCCACCTTCTCTAGAGTCCAGGTCTGCACAGTGGGCTTGATGGGGCCCAGTGTTCTTGGGTCACAGCTCCCAGCAGAATTCCACTTCTCTGCTGCCTATGGTAGCTCCTCCACCAGGGCCCAGCCAGTGCCAGGAGGGTGGAGTGGGTCCTTGATGCAGGAAGGGGCAGCAGATCCCAGGAGAGCTGAGCCTGAAGGGACCATGGCCCATCTTGGGAAGGAAACAGAGCAGTAGAGAGGCTGGAGCCCAGGCATGGGTCTCAGAGCAAGCGAGGGGGTATATCCTCAGAGGGATGGGAAGGTGGGATCAAGGCTGAGTGAGAGCACGTTGCCAGGAAGAGCCAGGGGATGGAGAGGGAGCCAGAGAAGCAGAGGACTCGTCTCCTCTCCTGGGGACCTGCGGGTCACTGCTGCTGGATCACAGAGCTGCCTAGAAACTGCCTGGCTGAACCCAAGAGTAGAATGGGAAGGACCAGAAAGGAAGTGCTTCTCAGGGACCCTGGAAAAGGGTTGTGGGCATGGCTGGGCCAGGCAGCACCACGAGGGCATCAGCCTCAGGTGGAGCAGGTCCTGGTCAGAGAGCACCATGGTCAGGCCAAGCTACTAGAGCAGAGCCCAAGGCCCCCAGCAGTGCGGTGTGGGCACTGTCAGCACACACTGGCCTACATTCTAGAACCTTCTAGCCACATCACCTTTACCAGTTCATTCACTTCTCACAGCAACAGGTGAGACAGTGACTAGTATGCTTTTACTTTACAAGTGAGGCAATGGAGACCCGGAGACTTGCCCGGAGGCCCTGGTCCTCCAGAGCCCATGCTCCCTAATCCCTTCCCAGAGTCTGCAGTGATCAGATCCTGGAGGTGCAGTCAGGAGACCTTACCATACTTGCGTCGTTAAGGGCCCAAACTGAGCTAAACGGCCAATCGAAAGACAGATAGATAAATTCCAAGGATGCTGTCCTTTGATGGCAATGCCATTTCATTGGCTGGTGTATCTTAAACCTCTGAGTAAGTACATAAATGTTTTTACTGTGCTCATCTGAGGAGTCCCCAGACGCGGGACATAGGGAAGGACTGCACAATTTATTGTTTCTTTAAGGAGTGGAGTATCTGCCGCCATTCTGTGTCTGGCTGCTTTCCGAGAACCTGGTGCACTGACAAGGCCTGGCTGTGGCTCAGGCCCACATCCCGGGAACTACCCTGCCTTGGGTGCACTGATGGCGATGTTGGGTGTGAAGGGGGCTGCGGGCCTAGTGTGCACACTCTGCCCTTTAGAGAAGTGGATGCTGGGAGTTTTATGTTGTCCCATGCTCCTTCCGGCAGGACCCAGTCACCTGGCTGCTGGTGTGGCCTGGGCCCACCGAGTAGCTGTATCAGCTGCTGTCCTAGTGCTCTAAGATTTGCCAGTTCCCTTCCTGGGCTGGTGGACTGCAGGCTGTGCCAGCTGCCTCCATGGGAGCAAGGCTGTGGACTGCTGGGTGTCCCACAAAGGAAGTGGACTGCCGAGGTATGTGCTTACGACAGCCTGTGGTTTCTCTGCAGGCTGCGGCAGACCCAGCAGACAAGCCAGGGAGACCCTCCTTGCCTCTGCTCTATGCCCACCACCATCCTCTGATTCTGTCCACCTCACAAATGAGAAAACCGAGGCTCCCTGAGGGTCAATGCATTGATCAAGGTCCAACCGCTTGGAAGTGGCAGACCCCAAATTCAAAGTTAAGCTTTTTTATGCAAAAGCTGGTGCTACGATGTTGCACCAAGTGCCTGTTCTATCTTGTGGGTAATTTCGCTTCGGCAGGACAGACCAACAATCTAGAAATCGTTTCTCAGTGATGCTGAAGGGCACCATGGTGGTCTTTTCTTTCATGACCAGAGAGATATGGCTGCCCCAGGGAGCTCCTGACCTCTCCCTGGGCTAACCAATGATGTTTGCAACGAATTATCCCACCCGGCATTTCCCTCCCCAAAAGAGGGGTTTTGCAGTGGCTCTGGCGTTTGGATAAGGCAGCGAGTCAAGGTAAGATTAGAAGCCTCTTGATACGCAGAGAATAGTGCATTGCAGGCTCTGGCTGCACCCTCCAGAGTGGGGACCCAGGCGCCTCCTTTTCTGTATTGCTTGTTTGCAAGGAAAGGGCTCCTATATCGTCCATAGAGACCCAGCGGCTGATGACAAGTGTCGTGCTCCCATCGTGGGTATCTCTGGCCTGGACGGCCAGGAAGAAAATGATGATTAACTTTGCGCCAGCTTTCCTTTCTCTGGTTGATTTGGCAAAGATGCTGTGACTTTCCCTTTTGTTCTGTTTGAGGAAATTTTAGCAGGAGGAAAGATTCCGTCAGGCTGAATGGATCCAGTTGTGTTTCCAGGGCATCCAAGCCTCTCCCTGCGGCCCTAGCCCGCCTCCTCCCCGTGCACCAGTCCCTGGCTCCCCGTGCTCCTCCTGCCACAGGCCCAGGCAGCAGCTACAATGCATGCTTTGTTCAGGGAGCGCTGGGGAGGCAGCTGGCTACAAAAGTTCCTCCACTAACTGGTCCTGTCCTTGACATCTGGCTTCTGTCCTAGGACCTTACTTTCCCCAACTTAAGTGGGATTTTGAATTAATGAAATTATAGTCCTTTGAACTGACTTAAGAATTCTCTCCCAGGCTCAAATTACCTCTCCACTCGGTGTGTCTAGATGGCTCCGACGCTTTCATAGATTGTCCCCACTCAGCCCTAGGAGATCATCTACAATGCTGTTTTCTAGTTGTAGAAGAATGTGATTCAATAGAATCTACTGCCTGAGACAGTGAAAACACGTGTGCATTTATTGAGAGCAGTGTGCTAGACATTTTATACTCATTTTCTCTAAAATTTACAACAACCCATAAGGTAAATAATAATACAGTATCCCAACTTTTCTGACAAGAAGACCAAGGCTTTTGTCTACAGTTACTCAGCTAGAGGGTGGCAGAAGCTGGATTTGAACCCATATCCCTCTAATACTAAAGGCTGTGAGGCTCCATGGTGTCCCTCTAAAGCACAAGTTGTCTGTGAGCATATATTTACAAACATATGTGGACAAAAATTTCTGATAGTAGTATCTACAAACGTCACACTGAGATGTGAAACAATCCTCTAATAGATTGGGATAGCTTATGTCTTCCTTGCTTCTCACCTGGCATGGTGCTGGCTCTGTGGCAAGGTGCAAATATGTATAAAGCTGGCTTCCTATTGCTACCATACAAGATGCTTTTACATCCTAAAATTGCTATTACTTGAGTTAAAATACATCACATAGTCTACTCCAGCCTGCTTCAGGTCAACATTGTTGTTTTCACAGGGGCCAGCCTCAGACGTAGACAGAATTTAGACCATTCAGTCTTGCCCCCAGTGTCCTTCTTCTCTCACTGGGACTCTCCCTTTGAAATTCCCACCCAGTGCCCTTCCCCTGGATGGAGCCATGTTCTCTGAAGTATCTTCCATTCAAAGGTCCTAAAAGTCAAGGTCAGTCCTGATGAAAATATATGCCCAGGAAAACGAAATCAACCCCCAATGTGATCTAGGTCCTTTAGATCTAATTTCTACTTTTAAAAAAAATCCAAGGGTCAAAGGGACATGTCAAATAACACCATAAGAATACAGCAAAGTCCAGACTGGGGGAAACCTTAGGACAAATGACCTGGTTTCTTCTCCAGCAAGAATTTGTAAAGGGAAAAAAAAAAAGGCCAAGTGTAAGTGCCCAAGCCTGTATGTAATCCTAGTGCTTTGGGAAGCTGAGGCGGCAGGATCGCTTGAGCTCAGGAGTTCAGCCTGGGCAACATGAGACCTCATCTCTATTAAAAATTTAAAAAAATTCACTGGGCGTAGTGGCACCCACCTGTAGCCCCGGCTATTTGGAAGCCTGAGGTGGGAAGATCCCTTGAACCCAGGAGGTTGAGGCTGCAGTTAACTCTGATTATGCCAGTGCACTCCAGTCTGGGAAACAGAATAAGACTGTCTCAAAAAAAAAGAAGAAGAAGAAAAATAGGGGAAGGATTTTAGAACATATAGATGAAAAGGAACTTCAGAGTCATGTCAACTAATCTCAATATTTGAATCTCTTATTAAATCCAAAGTCAAACAAATGAAGTAAAAATTATAAGACAATTGGGAAGTGCAAACACTGACTGGGAATGAGATTAAGGGCTAACATTAATGACTTAAAACTAGGAACAATGTTATCATAATCATATATTTTTAAAAACAGCCCTTATTGGCTGGGCGCGGTGGCTCAGTGCTGTAATCCTAGCACTTTGGGAGGCTGGGGTGGGTGGATCACCTGAGGTCAGGAGTTCAAGACCAGCCTAGCCATCATGGTGAAACCCCATCTTTAAAATAAAATAAAATAAAATAAAAATAACCCAGCCCTTATCTTTTAGAGCTATCAACTGAAATACTTAGATGTGCGATGATATGATATTTGTTCATACTAGTTTTGTTATACTGCAGTCAGGGTAGGCAGCAGTTAATCGCTGGGTGTATAGACAAAATACTAGCTGCCATGTGTTGATATCTGTTGAAACCAGGTAATGGATATGTTGGATTATTAAATATTGTCTGTAATTTTATATGTATTTGAAATTTTCCATAATAATAAGTTAAAAAAAAAAAAAGCAAATGAATGTAAGGGCATATCCTTCTGTGCTCCGTCCCCAATAGGTGGCCCAAGTGGAGGGTGGAGAACTTCGACTCTGGATTCAAGCAGGCGAGCCAGGCTCACTGTGCTCACCATTGCCCAACTAGGAGCTCTACTGGATGGAGCGCTGGCCTGATGCAACTATACCTCACTGAGGACCAATCAGAAGGAGAAAGAGCTAGCACATTTAGAGGGCAAACGGGAGGGTAACGGAAAGGAATTACCAGCAGAACGGTAAGCTATGAAAAGCACTTTGTAAATTGGGAATTAGTAAATTCTTTTTAGTTACAATTCATGTATTCTTAGAGCTAGGATAGCAATGTTCACAAATCCTCTTCCAAAGGAATTTAGAAAATGTAATTAGAGGATGGTGGGGAATCGCAAGGATGTAAATGATGCGGAAATGCCAGAGAGACAATGGATGACGGGTAAGAAACGGAGGAATGACCTCAAGCATGCATGGACCACGCCTGGTCCCTGGCTCTGTGGCTTCAGGATGCACAGGATAGGGGATCCTGCCTGGCTCCTTCCTGCCTGGCTAGCCTGTCTGGCAAGGCTAGCTCTTCATGGAACCAGCTCAAGAATAGAGACTGCACAAGTGCCTCAGCAAAGTACTGCCACCCCGCAAGACTAGGATGTCAAGAAAAGTAGAATAGCCAGCAGGAACAGAGAAGTCCTGTCAAAGTGAAAGTGGGGGAGTGCCTTCGTCTGGGGGTTCAGCTCTCAGTCAGTCCGTGTGTGCTGGGTGGATAGGGTCGGGGTGGGCCAAGTTGGCCTTTCCTCTTGCTGCCTCCGGCCCTTGCCTGGGGAGCTGCCTCTCTGGTCCTCAGATATCCCAAGAAGGCAGGACAGGGAGGGGTCAGGTTCCCAGTGGTGGAGCTGGGAGGGGAGCACTTATTTGTCCATTCAGGCAGGCTGGTGAAGGGCTTAGGACTGCTCTGATCACGCTGGGCTGATGTCATGCACTCAGGGACCAGGTTTGCATCCTAGCCTGCTTCCTATTGGCTTCTGTCCTTGGACAAATTATTCATTTACCTCATCTGTAAAATAGGGATCCCCTTCTCCTGCTATCATAATTGAGATTATTGTCACATATTTCCAGGTAGGGTTTTGAGAGGGAGAATGAGCAGAAGGCAGTGAGGTGCAGGGACAAAACTTGGGCTCCAGGGACAGACAGAGTAGAGGGATAAATCCTGTTTCTCTTCCTACCAGCACTTGGATAGGATTTCTAGAAATTTACATTTATCCCTTGTTCAAAAATAGTTGTTATTTTCTTTTATATTTTCTGGACAAATAAATAAAAGTTTCTTCTGCAATCCAGCTTCTCTCCTCCATCAATGTTAGAAAGAAAACCAGTAGTGCTTGAGAGCTTGGATGTAAGGCATGGTGTGATTATGTGTGAGAGCTCTTGAGAAGCACTCAGTGTACTGGAACTTTCTTTCAAAGAAAGCAAGTGAGAGAAACAAGTGAAGGGACTGCTATGGTCTGAATGTTTGTTCCCCCTCACCCCAATGTTCATATTTAGAAATTCTAACCTCCAATGTGATGGTATTTAGAGTTGGGGCTTTGGGGGGTGACTAGCCATGAGAGTGGAGCCCTCATGAGTGGGATGAGAGGTCTGTAAAAGAGGTCCCAGAGAGCTCCCTCATCCCTTCCACCATGCAAGGACACAGAAAAAAATGAGCCCCCAGCAAACACGGAATCTTCAGCACCTCCGTCATGGAGTTCCAGCCTCCACAGCAGTGAGGACAGAGTTTCTGTGGCTTGGAAGAGGCCCAGCCCCAGGCATTTTGTTATAGCAGCCGGGATGGACTAATGCAGTGCGCACGCTCCCTTTGCTTTGGCCGAAGCATCATATCAACCACAGCAACTCAGGGTTTTGAAAGCCATCAATAAATGAGTCACATAAAATCACAGAAAATAATTCTCACATGGAAAAGTCATCTGTCTCCTTTTGCCTCTGGGGAAAGGCTGTCTCCTCCGAGCCTCCTTCTGGTGATCAGGCACAGGTGTCTGTTAGAGATTCACCCTCAGTCTGGCTTTATTCACATCTGCTCCATCAGAGCTCAGCATTCAGGAGCCAGAGCCCACCAGGACAAGGGACAGCCACCACCTGGGGGGCAGGGCTGGGAGTCAGAGGGCACCCTTCTCTCTAGGACGGGACCACCACAGGCCTGGCTGTCTCTGTGCTGGGCCCCCATATCTCTCTGCTGAAGCTTTGCCAGAAAGGTTACTGGCTACAGGGAGATGGAGATGTGAAGCCACTTTGAGGTCCTCAAAAGAAAGTTGCTCTAACACGACCAAACTCGGTATCTTTCAGAAAGAGACCACTTACTGTTGTGGATGGGAGCCCTAAATGGTGACCTGGAATTGCAGCCTGGCAGAGAGGCTGCCCCGGGGATCTGAGGCTTGCAACACTCACTCAGCCGCAGAGATGGTGCCTGAATTGCCTTCTGTCCATGGAGGGGCAACAGCAATGTCCCCATAAAGTAGTAATGGGGACCTGGCTGTGGGCAGACTGAGACCAGGGCCTGAAATATGCCAGAGAGTGGCTAAGTGGCAAATGGGAGCTAGAAATGGAGTGATCTGGGGAAGGGCGGCTCAATCCAGCACAAGTGGCGCTCGCTGAGGTGTGAGGCCATGCCTGTGGCACCCAGCTCCCTGCACAGTGGGTGCTCCTGCCTCTCCCTAGGCCCCTCCTCAGCGCAGTCCACACCCTGCTGGCTCTCCACCCTTTGCGGCACTGGCAGATTTCTACCAACTTATTACTGACCGAGAACATTTAGCATGTTGCCCTTCCCAGAGGCAAACACATTTTGCAAGATAGTTTTTTTCTTCTACTACTCTTTTTTTATAGAGACGGGGCCTCACTCCGTCACTCAGGCTGGAGCTGCAGTGCCGTGGGGTCATCACAGCTTACTGAAGCCTTGAACTCCTGGGCTCGAGCTATTCTCCCACCTCAGCCTTGCAGTCGCTAGGACTACAGGTGTGCACCACTACACTCAGCTAAATTTTTTGCAGAAAATAGGTCTTATTATGTTGCCCAGGCTGGTCTCACACTCCTGGGCTGAAGGGATCCTTCTGGCTTGATCTCCCAAAGCACTGGCATTACAGGTGTGAGCCACTGTGCCCAGACAAAAAATAGTTTTCATTTATTGTACATCTATCATCTGTGTGGCATAACCTGAAATTTTTTTCAAATCAAATCACTCAATCCAACTTTTCTTTTGTCATGCATGTTTCCAATTGTCATCAAGGTTCATTTAATCATTTCTCATTTGACAAATACTGAGTGCCTGCTATGCCCTCCAAGAATTTCACAGTGTATTTTATGCTACTGAGAGCTCTGAGAAGTTCCACAGTAAAAAGCAGTCTCTTCCATGTTAGCTCATCATCTTTCTTCCTTGGTACAAATTCTGGTGGATTTATGCGACAGAATACAACTTCAGAGTCGAGTGTGGATCCCCAAGACCCCTGTGGCAATCTAGCACTTGAACTAGGACTGCTCTGAACTGAGATGTGCTGTAAAGATAATATCCACTTCAAGTTCGGAAGACAGGGCAAAAAGAAGAACATAAAACCTCACATTAACAATTTTTTTTAAGACAGGATCTCACTCTTGCCCGGGTTGGGTTGCAGTGGTACAATCACGACTCACCGTAGCCTCAACCTCCCCGGGCTCAGGTAATCCTCCCACCTCAGCCTCCTGAGTAGCTAGGACCAGAGGCACACGCCATCACACTCAGCTAATTTTTGTACTTTTTGTATAGACAGTGTTTTGCCAGTTTACCCAGGCTGGTTTCAGAGTCCTGGGCTCAAGCGATCCTCCCTCCTCAGCCTCCCAAAGTGTTAAGATTACAGGCGTGAGCCACTGCACCCAGCACATTAAAAATTTTGAGGGCGGTAGTGGAGAGGGCAGGGAGGATGGGAAGCTGTCTATCAAAGGGTACAAAGTTGCAGTTATGTAAGATGAATAAGTCTAAGAGATTTAATATACAACAGGAGGACAATAGTTAATAATATTGTGTTATATACCAGAAATTTGCTAAGAGAGGGATTTTAGATGCTCTTAACCATACACACACACACACACACACACACACACACACACGGAGTAACTATATGGATAATGGTCATTAATGGGCGTGTTAATTTGCTTGACTGTAGTAATCACTACATATATGTATATCAAAATATCAGGT
Organism: Aotus nancymaae; assembly: GCF_030222135.1. Taxonomy (NCBI): domain Eukaryota; kingdom Metazoa; phylum Chordata; class Mammalia; order Primates; family Aotidae; genus Aotus; species Aotus nancymaae. The sequence goes on along the minus strand of NW_026988445.1, from coordinate 15,049,133 downwards.
CGTACACTTTAAATACATACCATAAAAACAATTTTTATATTGATTACATGTTGAAATGATACTATGTTGGCTCTATTGGGTCACATAAAATGTTGTTAAAGTTAATATTATTTGTTTCTTTTCTTTGTTTTTAAGAGACTGGGTCTCACTGTGTTGTCCAGACTAGCCCGGACGCCCCCCTCACCCTGCCTCACTCCCACTGCCAGGATCTGACTTGTCCTTAGATGGCCCACACAGTCCTCCCAGGTATCCGCAGCTGCTGCCAGAACCTCCTTCACACAGACAGAAACGGGGTTTTTGGCCCTGACACGTGTCCTCTTACATTCTCCCTGAGCTGGCTGCTAGAACTGGGTCAGGTCTCTGAATGCCCTTCAGTCTTTCACAAAACAGGGCGCGAGGGGTGTGCGAAAGTTCAGGCTGTGCCGATGGGAACAACCCATCCCGTCCGTTCCCTTTGCTCCTCCCCAGTGTTGGCTGAAGCTCTCCTTTATTCACTGGCCGGGTTATCTCGTAAAGAAGGCGCTAGCTTACGAACTCAGTCAGCACACAGGTGAAACGGACTGAGATCATCTGAAGCTGATTTCGGGGCTTTGTTTCCTCTTTCAGTTTTTCTAAAGTTACTAAAGGAGGTGCGTCATTCAGAGCAACTGAGAATTTTCTAGTAACTCTTTTTCTTCCCCTCCCATAGGAGCCACTGCTTATTACTCTCAAGTGAGCTTGCCCTTTTGCTCAAGGGTAAACTATAGTCAAATCTTATCAGTTTTTACTCAAATAATTTGAAATGACATAATTCACTGTATTAGGATCCTCTAGAGGGACAGAACTAATGGAACAGATATATCTATAAAGGGGAGCTTGTTGGTATTGACTCACACGATCTCAAGGTCCCACAATAGGCGGTCTGCAGGCTGAGGAGCAAGGGGAGCCAGTGTGAGTTCCAAAACTGAAGAACCTGGAGTCTGATGTTCGAGGGCAGGAACCATCCAGCACGGGAGAAGATGTAGGCTGGGAGTCTAGACCGGTCTCTCTTTTCACATTTTTCTGCTTGCTTATATTCTGGCTGTGCTGGCAGCTGATTAGATGGCGCCCACCCAGATGAAGGGTGGGTCTGCCTCTCCCAGCCCACTGACTCAAATGTTAATCTCCTTTGGCAACACCCTCACAGACACACCCAGGATCAATACTTAGTAAGTGTCCTTCAATCCGATCAAGTTGACACTCAGTATTACCCATCACATCCACACAGGGCCTGGATGGAAGTCACTGGTGCTTGTCAGCCGTACGTTGGGAAATACCTGCGGCACAGCAAAAGGTCCCAAATTTGGAATTCCAGTCCCATATTTGGAATATGTGGTTTCAACCCCTAGCTAGACCAAGCTTTCCCAGTGAGGCCTCTCATCTCTTAACCTTAGTTTGCTCTCTGTAAAGTGAGGATGATAGTAACAGCACACCGTATACCAACTTGTAAAGATTCACCAAAATTATGGAAGTAAACAACCTTTGTGAAGTGCAAAGCTATGCGAATAGAAATGGTCATCGTTGCCAACAGTGTGCACTCAGAGTACAAACAAGATTGGGAGAAACGAAGTGTTAAGACCATATTTTAAAACTCTGTAAGATTCTATCATCATAGGATCGATGTGCTAATTCCAACACTTTGTATTACGACCAGCTCTCTAATGACCTCTATTTGAAATCAGACCCTTCTCAATGTGTTACCTCCTGGAGACCCTGCCAGGAATGGCCAGAATAGAAAGGAGACGGGTCAAAGGCGGCAGCTTCTGCAGAGGTGAGGCTTGTTTCTCTTGGTTTTATTCATTGCTTATGAGGAGAAGAAGTTAGCTCCTGAAATCCCAGTAATTCACTCACCATCATTTTAAAAGCTTGATTTTTATATGGAAAAAATGTTTTCCTGACAAAGTATAAAAAGATGAAACAGCATCTAACCCACCACAGAGAGAGGTCTTATGAAATTCAAGGGCGAACCCTGGCTTTCCTGCAGGACGATTGTAAGGATTAAATAAAGTACATGGGAAAGCTTCGTGCTTTGCAAATGTTAGGTATATAGTCTAGACTACCTAGAACAGCTCTTTCTTTTCTGTGAAAAGAAAGCCTGTCTTGGTCAAATTAAACATAGGCACTTGCAGTCCACGTGGTCAGAAGGACGGCCTGTGGGTGCAGCCAGCACACTTCTTCTTATGCTGGCTGCTATGTGTCACCCCCAGCAGGTTCACTCCCCCTTCTTCCTCCCTCTTCCTCCCCTCCCCCTTTCTTTGGTAGTATTTGTGTCTACTTAGCCACACATTATCTAAATCCTACTTAAGATAAACAGGAAAAGGGAAATGGGATTTAGGAGTTAATGTGGAAAAGTCCTTGAAACTTTCAACTCGAAAGTTGAAAACAAGAGGGTTAGGTAGGAAGCCAAAAAAAAAGAGTGCGGAGATTTCTAAGAACTGAATTTGAGAAATATGTGCAAGCAAATTATACAAGTGCGTTAAAAGCTGAACCCCACCAGAAGCACCTTTGTGGATAAGTAGGAAGCGCTTCCTATTAGACGATGTAAAGGAAGACGATTTTAAACTTGAAGTTTAACAATTTTTACAGATTAAAATTTGGGAAGGCAAATTTTGGGGGTTACAGGCATTAAGAATGAGGAGTAGGGATATCAAATGAACCTTAAGAAAATGGCATAGTTGTTCAGAAGGAACTTCCAATGTGTTTAATTAATCCTGGCTACTCACATAGGATTAGAGATCGGTGATGCTCCAGCGTTAATGAGCTTCCACTCAGTCTTCCTAACTTCTAGCATGGGTTCCCGCCCACTGCCTGCCCCAGTTCCTTCAGGGTTCTGCCACAGCCTGTGCCTTCCCTGAGCATCTCCATCTCCTGGGAAGGATGTGGAGCAGGAGGAGAGAGGGGGCAAGGAGGGAGATGATGAGGCCACCCTGAACTGTCTTTTTATAAATAGAGAAAAACATTAAATGACTGTCTTAGTCTGTTCTGGCTGCTATAACAAAATCGCTTAGACGGGGTGGCTTATAAACAGGAGAAACTGATTTCTTACAGTTCTGGAGGCTGGAAGTCCAAGATCTAGGTACCAGCAGGTTCTGGGTCCGGTGAGGGCCACTTCCTTGTTCCTTGGTGTTGCCTTTTTGCAGTATCTTCCCATGGTGGCAGGGAGCGAGGGCTCTCTAGGGTCTCTGAAAAAGGACACTAATCTGATTCAGGAGGGCTCTGCCCTTACGACCTAATCACCTCCCAAAGTCCCCATCTCTCAATGCCATCACCTTGTATTGAAATAGGATATCAAGGATATTACTAGAATATTAAGACAGGAAAAGGATCTCAACATAGGAATTGGGGGGACACAAACATTCAGACCCCAGCAAGGACATTCCACAGGTCACACAGCAAGAAGAAAGAAGAGCCTGGTTCTGCTGCTCCATTTTTCAGCTGAAGGAGGTCCACTTCGACTGAGGTTTCATGAGAATTTGTCAAGGGTGTAGGGAGTCAAAGAACAACAGAGTTTTCAAGGTAGGACTGATCTCAATTGTTCTGAGATTGTTCCCATTCCTGGAGTTCTTTGTACCTCTCCCTTCAGAGGCTGTAGGGAACGATCTCCTTCTGACTGCCTGCGTGGAACTGGTGCATTTTCTCTCATTAGCTTCTTATACCATCTGAAGGGTCCCCCAACCTGGAAGCAGAAAAGAGCCACCAACAACCCCTGGCTGAACTGGCCCCATTGTGTTGTTAAACATGGCTGATTTTTGATCAGTTCCTTGCTGGTGCAGATGTCATGAGCCCAGAATGAAAGATGGGCAGAGGCCTTCCAGATTCTTCTCACATTGTCCAAACACAGCCAAAAGGAAGCAGGCGTGAGTTTAGACCCCTTCCCAGCCTGCTTATTTTGTGAGACTTCGGTGTTTACACCATGGAGCTAAAGCCAATCAGTAGGATCCTTTCCCCAAAACTAGACATGTTTGACACCCCAGCACCTCCTCGGACAACAGGCAACCCCAAAAGAAGCAAGATGATTGCAGTGAATCCTCATGAAGCCAAGAAGAGCAATAGTGACTTAATTTTGTCAGTGCACTGAGCAGGTGTGTTTAGATAATCTCAGGCTGCCCCTGGAGGGGGGTGCTCTCAGGGTCAGTGCACCCCTCAGCGGATGCAGGGAGCCTACAAGGGGGGCACACACTTCAGTCCCAGCCCCTGCCTGCCACCAGAGGCCACAGACTGTAACTCACCCATGCTTCCTGTCATGATAGCTTCAGTCCAAATCGGGGACCCTGCTGGTATCTCTAGCTGGCCAACACCCAGGGCCAACTCTGAGCCTCTGATCTGAGGATGTCTCCAAATCTGGGGTCCCGGTTTGTCACTGTGTTGAATCAATCCTGTGCACAAGCAGGGTCCAAGAGTGAATTCCCTCTTTGAAGGAGAAAGGGTTGGGCTGAAGGAATCAATCCCATAAAATTTTGTGCTGTGACCAAGAGGAAAAGGAATGGTTCTCTAGTGGTCTTAGAATTAAAGTATCCGCCTTCCAGTCTGATATATCTGCTTACTACCTCTGTAAATTTGATCGAGTGCTTAGCTTCTCCAAACTGGAGTGTGTCCACTGATAAAACAGGAACAGTGAGTTCCCTACGAGATGATTGCAAGGATTAATTAAAGTGACATGGAAAAGCTGTGTGCTTTGCAAACGTTAGATATATAGTCTAGACTATCTAGAACAGCTCTTTCTTAGCCTGGCATAGGGTGCTGTGTCCACTCCGTGGCCTGGCCTCCCCTCCATTCACCCTCAACCCACCCCTCATCCCCGCCCCCACCCCCATTCTCACAGTGCTGTGAACAGCTCCGGGCCATAACTCTGTTCCTATAACTTCTGGATGCATGCATTCATCCCCCACTACCCTATTTGGGCTGAGGTCATGGACCCTTGATTGGTTTGGTCCAGACGTCTTGCTCTCCTTCAGCTGACCACACACCTTCCTGGCACTGAGCTTGGCCAGGAGGAGCCACAGTCACATGCAAGGGGCTGAACTGCAGCCCCATTACCTCCCCATGCTCTGCCCCGGGGAGCCTCTGCAGGCAGCTCCTCAGCTCTGGCCGGCTTAGCAGAAAGCAGAAAGCAAGTTTTGCCATGCTACCTCATGGTTAGTGTAGTCAAGGGAAATCAGAGATGCTTCGTCCGAACCAAAAGGAGCTCTCTGAGAAGTGGGACCACAGTGATGGCATGTGCTGATTTATTCGCTGAGCCGCATGTCATGGGTGCCTGCTGTCAGGCCTGGCTTAGACGTGCAGAGACCTGTTGCCGAAGGAGTGTACAGTGGGCAAGTAAATACATACAGCACTGTGCTGCCCAGGAGGGAAGCAGGAATGTGCTAGAGACGGTGAGTGGGGCCCTGAGGGGGAGGTGTTCACAGACCGTGAAGTAGGGAAGGAGGTCCAGGCAGAGGGGCTGTACAGGCCAGAACCAGAGGGACCACAGGGCAGTGTCTGCCTCTGTCACCTCTGCATCCCTTTGGGGTCCAACCATTGAGTGGTTCTGTTTGTTCATCAAAGCTCAGGCTCCTGGGGAGTGACCTCAGCTCTTGTGGGGGTGTTTCACAGTTCTGCAAACATTTGATTGGTGTTTCACTGTTTTTTCAATTGTAAAATATTTCAACTAGACAGAAAAAGTACAGAGATTAATGAAGCAAACACTATGTATCCATCAAACAGATTTTATAAACATTAATTTCAGAAAATGTTAAAGATTTGAATGTATAGATTCAGATAAATCTCTTAACATGAAATTTATATCTATGTTTTCCTTTTCATTTTTGTTTCTCACACACACGCACACATCTATATTCAATATATATTTCAGTTATGAAAAGTCATACACACTGTCTTAAGACTATTTTTTGCTGCTATAACAGAATTTCATAGACATAGACTAGGTAATTTACAAAGAACAGATTTTTTTTTTATATAGTTCTAGAGGCTGGGAAGTTTAAGATCAAGGGGTTGGCATCTGCCAAGGACCTTCTTGCTGCATCTTCCCATGGTGAAAGGCGGAAGGGCAAGAAAGCATATGTGAGCAAGAGGTGCTGAACTCATTTTTTTCTTTTATTTTTAATTACAAATAATAACTGTACACATTTATGGGATATAGAATAATACTTCAATACATGTATACAATGTGTGATTATCAAATTAGGATAGGCCAGAACCAGAGGGACCACAGGGCAAACCCACAAATAAACCCATTCTCACAATAACAAGCCCACTACCAAGATAACATTAATCCATTCATACCAGAGCACACACTCAGGTGGGCTATAAGCAAAATTTAGAGAAACTCTTCAGACTGTTTTTATGTTAACCTTAGAGTAAAGCCTCTCTTGCCCTTTTGTGCACTTATTTGGACTTTCTTAACATGAGCCAATGATTAGAAAGTCTGTAGCTCTATGTGTGGTCACTTACGTCAATTTGTCCAAGTGACAGCAGCAAGATGACAAAAGCAGCAGTAGAAAACAGCAGGTAGGAGCCTAGACTCCAGGATGGGTCCCTGTGCTGTCATTCTCTGTCCATGAAACGTCAGTTATCTCACTCTGCCTCAGTTTCTTCATCTGTAAAATAGATAGTAATCATTTTACCTCATAGCCTAGTTGTTAGAGTTAAATAGCCAATTTGTGCAAAGAAGTCCTTAGAAGAGTGTCTGGCCCTTCATAAGGCCCAACAACCACTGGCTATGATCATTGTTAATTCATGTTATTGTTATTATTAGCATTGCACCTGCTTGGCAGATGATCTGATCAAGGCATGACAGTGCTTTTCGTGGTTATTATAAATTTTGCATGCTTTTTGTTTTACTTTTGTATTTATGAGTGCTTTGTATTCAGGGAAAGTAGAACCATGATTAAAAACTGGAACTTGATTACTTGTTTAAAATGAGAAATTAACTAAAGGACTTCATGATACATGCAAAGACCTTGGCTAGGCTCATGGCAAAAAGACATCATACCAATGTTTCAATCAATTCTCACTCAGTTGCCACTCACAAGGACAACTATAAGACAGAAAAACAAAGGAGTGAAAATGGCCCCTGGAAGTCCAGAGAGTGATGTCATAATTGCCCCTCTGGGCTCATCACTTATCGTGACAAACATCTTCTCATTCCCTTAGTATGCTTATGCTGTTCCTGCCAAACTAAGATCTTTTGAAGATAAAACAAAACATAAAAATAGGGCTCTTATCTTATTTCAGTGCAAATGGAACATTACTGAAAAATATATAAAAACAGATTATACCAGAACATAAAATACATGCATGGGTCTGTGCAACAGAAGTTACCTCTATTACACACATCAACTGAAGTTATACGATGAGAAAAAACATCACTTGTTGGGGAAACTTGGCATGAAGTGGATGAAATGAGCAGCAAAATATGCCACCGTCTGATAACAGAGCCCAGAGAAGGATCTGAGAAGGTTGGCCCTGACTTGATGGCTGAGATGGAAAGCTGAGATTGGGACATCCTGCAGTTCATCTGGGTAAGAGTGTCTACATGCTGAGTTTCTTCATTTTAATGATTTTTGCAAAATATGTTCACGAAGATGAGCAAGATTTGTTGTATGTAAAACCTGACACATTCACAAGGGCCAAAAAGCAAACACTCCATTCAGCTAGTTTTTAAACACACCATCAAGTAAATCGGTGAAAATGTGGCAGTTCCTATAGCCCCTGGGCAGCAGTCCCAGGAGGAACCACGTGGGTTTCTCATACTCGATGGGTCCTGGGCTGCACGTGTTTCCACGTGATGAGGTCACTGAGTGGGTTTACACCTCAAGACGGCCAGGTTGTGGCCTGGTGGTGGTTGTCACTGCCTGCTGTTCCACACTGAAGCTGGGTGTTGTCGAAGGCGAGGGAAGAGTCCTGAGGACATGAGAAGCCCATTCTAGCAGCTGCCTCTTCCTTACATGCAGCGGCTCTGTGAGAAACAGTGATGGCTCTAAATTGCCAAGTGGTTCAGAAGATTGGGACCTTGTGAAGACGTTTCATGAACATCTTAACCACAGTGCTCTGTGATTTAACATTGTTTTTAGTAAGTTTAAAAAGTACTTCCAACAATTATAAAATTAACATTTGAAGATGTAAGAAAGTGGTCTGGTCTTAGTGGTGCTTAGGATAAGGGTGCTATCTTACAATGGTAAGTTGCACAGATTAGCACTGTGCTAGGATTTTTCAACTTGGCATTAGATGTTGCCGTGGAAATTGTCAATTTTATTAACAATGATTTGTTATTTGTTATTAACAATAACCTACAATGTGTGGTTTTATATTAGGGGCTTTGACTCAAGATTTCATTAAAAAATGTAAAGGTATGTAAGAATTTGCCTTTTCATAATAAAGTTTGATGTCTATCTCTAGAGAAGATGTAATACTGGTAGGAATATTTAAATGACACTATGTATATATAGTGACACAAAATCATTATATACATACCTACATACACACACATGTATATACAGTTATGCATTGCTTAACAACAGGTGTATGTTCTGAGAAATGTATTGTTAAGTAATTTCATTGTTATGTGAATATCACAGAGTGCAGTTACACAAAGGTAGATGATATAGCCTATTACACACCTAGGCTATATGGTACAGCCTATTGCTCTCAAGGTACAAACCTGTACAGCATGTTACTGTACTGAATCTTATAGGCAATTACGACACAATGGTAAGTATCTGAACATAGGAAAAGGACAATAAAAACATCATATGAAAGATAAAAAGTGGTACACCTGTAGAGGGCACTGATATTATCATGAATGAAGCTTGCAGGCCTGTAAGTTGCTCTGGGTGTCAGTGAGTGGTGAGTGAATGATACCTAGATCATGATACCACTGCTGACTTTATAAACACTGCACTTAGACTATACTAAAATTATTTCAAAGTGATCACTCTACAACTTTATGACAGCTACAATATTATAGGCAATAGACATTTTTAATCTTACGGGACAATGGACATTATAATCTTACAGGACAACTGAGTCTCACCACATTCTATCATTGACCAAACCATTGTTCTGTGGCATGTGACTGTACATACATATATATGTATATTTTCCTTTTACAAATGTAGGAACTCTACCCAGCTCAATACCTCCAGATATAGTATGGTTGCTCCAATTTACATGTTTTACTGATATTTTTAATGGATGAAACAAACTCAATTCAGGCCATGAAGGTTGCAACGTTATGGTGATTACAACTGCAGAAAAAATGTTGGCAATTAAAAAAAAAAGAAAAATGTAAACTCAACCTGAAAAATGAAACAAATCTGACTTTCAAAACTTTGCTTGAATATTTTGCGAAGATGGACGTTACGGTATCTAAGATTTTTTTTTTTAATGACATTATTTAATTTTCAAAATGTTTCAAAGATATATAAAAAGAACATTTTTGCCAGAAATGCAGAAAGATTCTGTGATTTCTTCCAGGTTTAATATTTACTAATTAATGGTTTGAAACATTTAGAGCTTTTTTTTGATTTGTGATTTAATGTTGGAACAAAAATACTCTGTTACTCTCTTAAGCATCTCCATAGGGGATTAGCAAACAGGAGGCCAGAGCCAAGCTCACTGCATGTTTTTGTATGGTTCATCAGCTATGAGGAGTATTTACATTTTTAAATGGGTGAAAAGTGATAAAAGACAAATAATATTTTATGAAATGTGAAATTGATATGAAATTAAAATTTCTGTGTCTGTAAATAAAGTTTGATTGGAACATGGCCCAGCATATTTGTTTACACGTGGTCTGTGGGTGCTTTTGAGATAGAAAGGCAGAGTTAAGTAGTTATAACAGAGACCGTAAGACCCACAGACCTAAAATATGTACTACTTGACCCTTTACAGAAAATTTTGCCAATGCTTAATCCAGATCGATTTGCTGAAAGAGCATCTTGAGGTTGCAAATGAATTATTTAAAAAACACTAGCATGCACAGCTGCTTATCTGAGTGCCCCAGACCTTTCTCACAGTGCTGCAACTAAAATAATGCAGAGAAATAAGCTGGTTGGTAGGGCTGTTATTAGTATTCCAAATTCTTATTAAATAAATAATAGTTCTTAATTCAGTAAATAAAATTTTTATTTAAAAAGTTGTGATATTTCTTTCTTTTTCTTTTTCTTTTCTTTTTATGTATTTGAGATGAAGTCTTGCTCTGTCACCCAGGCTGGAGTGCAATGGCACAATCTCAACTCACTGCAATCTCCACCTCTCGGATTCAAGCGATTCTCCTGCCTCAGCCTCCCAAGTAACTGGGATTACAGGCACGTGCCATCATGCCCAGCTAATTTTTGTATTTTTAGTAGAGACAGGATTTCACCATATTGGCCAGGCTGGTCTTGAACCCCTGACCTCAGGTGATCAACCCGCCTCAGCCTCCCAAAGTGCTGGGATTACAGGCATAAGCTACTGCACCTGGTCTTATTTCTTGATTGAATCTTTAACTACCGTTGCAGATTTGAAGTAGCATGAATTTGTATCAATGAAATATCAATGTGTGGCTAATATTAGGGGCTTTGGCTCAAGATTTCATTAAAAAATGGAGCTCACTCCTGTAAAAACGTGAAATTCATCAGAACATAAGAAGTAAAAGTTAAAGAAAGTAGGGTCCCTGAGCACTTAAGTCCCATTCTTTTTCTTGAATTGTTCTCTGTCACTTAGGCTAGAGTGTAGTAGTGCCATAAACGGCTCACTGCAGCCTCAACCTCCCAGGCTCAAGTGATTCTTCCACCTCAGCCTCCCAAGTAGCTGGGACCACAGGTGCATACCACCGTGACCTGCTAACTTAACCTTTTTTTTTTTTTTTTTAAATAATGGCTATGTTGCCCAGGCTGGTCTGAAACGCCTGTGCTCAAACAATCCTCCCACCTTGGCCTCCCAAGCTGTTGGAATTAAAGGTAGGAGCCACTCAGTCCAGCCTTAAGTCTATTCTTCAAGGTCCATTTCAATGCCACCTTTTTTTTAGGTGGACACTGACCGCATCAGTTCCAATGTCCTCTTCTCTGGGTGTGCTGGTCTTGCTATTCTGTCTGAGGCACTTCTTTGAAACCTGTTCCTCTGTTTGAGTGTTATCTCCCTGCAGAGGTTTTCAGTTCCTGAGGACAGCTGAAATGTCTACTCCCAATATTAAACTCTTAACTGAGCTATGCCCTTTGAAAGATCTACAACTGATTTTTATTTTTACACCTTCCCCAACTTACCGGTTAAGCCAGGGAGAGAACCTGGTGGTGCATTTATTATGCACCACCTATATACCAAGGCCTATAACAGACCTTGTGGATACAAAACCAAATTACAAAATGCCTCTGCCTGATTCTTGGCTCCAGCAGGTTGCCCATGGAGGAATCAGCTCCAAATGTGTCACACGGAGCAGAACACATTTTCATCACCCGTGTTTCCTCAAGCCACACCGCAAGGAGGCTAAACATAGGGTCACCTTGATCATAATAAAGAATGTTTTTCTGATCCTCCTCCCCTGGAGGGATCTCATGTGGATTGTGAATGAATGTCATCCTTTCCTTGTGACCCAGACGCAGCCTCCTATTCTATCCTTTTCAGCACAGACTTGTTCTAACTGAAGCCCACACAGGAGGGGAGCTGGAGACCAGGAGGAGAACTCGTTTACCTGACTGGTGCTTCCACTGCTCAGCAGCCACGGGGCCAGCACCTGCCAGAGCGCCTGTGAGCATCATCCACTTCCTTCTTCCTCGATGAGCTGTTTGACCCTAGAAGGCACTGAGCTCTCTCAGAGCCACCCGGCCATCCACGTGGGTTGCTGACATGAAGCAATACAAGTCAGCAGAGGCGACAAGAGAAGCAGGAGGAAGGCAGCTTCCAAGGCAGAAGCATGTAGGGTGCCCCCAGGGATGCATGATTATCTCAGGGTGACTGATGCCCTCTCTTTCCTTAATGCCACACATAAGTCCACACCTTCAGAAGAAAAAAATATTAAGTTAGTATAACCGCAGAAGAGCCATTTGAGTGCTTACATAATATTATTTTGGGGCCTGCAAAACCCTGACTAGAAAAAATATTCCTTGGTTGGGTGTGGTGGCTCACACCTGTAATTCTAGCACTTTGGGAGGCTGAGGCAGGTGGATTACTTGAGGTCAAGAGTTCAGGACCAGCTTGGCCAACATGGTGAAACCCTGTCTCTACTAAAAATACATAAAATAGCTGGGCATGGTGGTGGGTGCCTGTAATCCCAGCTACTCGGGAGGCTGAGGCAAGAGAATCGCTTGAACCTGGCAGGGTGGAGGTTGCAGTGAGCCAAGATTGCGCCACTTCACTCTAGCCTGGGCAAAAGAGTGAAACGCCTTCTCAAAAAAAAAAAAAACAAAAACAAAAACAAAAAGCAGAAGAAAGAAAAAATACTCCTTGTGCTAATGCCTGAGAGTCCACTCACAGCTCTGGTCTAGTCCCTTAGTATGGCATTTTGATGCTGTTAAAAGCAAAATGCCCTGAGAGAGGGTGTAGCCTGGGAAATATCAGCAGGCATGAAGCCTGCAAGGGCTTTGTGAGCGGCAGGAAGAGCATCTATCGGCCAACCAAGTGGGTTCGTTTCTGCATTAGTTCTATGAGCCCGACCCTGTGCCAGACGCCAAGATGCTCAGTAAAGTAACCCCTTAGTAATGGTTTCTGGCTGAACCATCTCTGAAACCCTGGGAAAGCCCACAAAAGGAGCTGCCATGTGACGTGGTGTTGGCCTGTAGCCCATGCTTGAGGCCCAGGAGGACATCTGGGCCTTCCGCCGCCTGAGTGTTTGCCTGGTGAACAAGGGTGGCAGCCAGAGTGTCTCCTCGGAGTCAGGCCCCGGCCTCTGTGACCTCGGGAGGTCAATAAATGTTTGTTGACGGACAGACTCCACTGTTTATCTTATTACAGACACACATAGGGGCCTGCCCCTGCTGGCCAGCTATCGGTGTGGCCCCATCAGAAAACACAGGACAATAAACAGAGACGGATGGTCTGCCAGGAGTGACGATGTCTTCCATTTGGTCATCCTCTTCCCAGCTGTGCCCTTCATTGAAGTTACAGGACAGAGTGAGTCGCCTCACCAGGCCTTGAGGGCACCAGGACCTGAGGCACCTCCTCCCTCCCTCCCTCCCCTCCTCCTGCCCTGAGGTGCGATGGACAAAGGGAAACCCCTCCCGGGTGCTGGTTGATTAACCTCCCATTTACACTGGCCTGGTGGGGGGCCCTGGCCGAAGTTTCACAGAGTTAGCAGATGTGCTTATCATTATTTATTAGGACTTCTGTCAGTGTGGCTCTTCTAATGAGACACTGTAAACTCTCAGCGGCTCGCCCACAGTGGAATCGTGCAACCATGGCTTGGAGGCAGGAAAGGCAATGACATGTCTCCATCACCACCCAGCCCTGGCTGGAGTTCAGGCATCCTGTTATGTGTGAAGTGTAGAAGGTCACAGGGTTAAACACTGAGCCAGGAGACCTGGCTGCTGGAATGGCCTACATGGTCACTTCATGGACTGAATTGTGTCCCCCCAAATTCATATTGAATTCTTAACCCCCAGGACCTCAGAATGTGACTGTATTTGGAAATAGAGTCTTAAAGAGGTGATTGAGTTAAAATAAGGGTGGGCTAATCCATCTGACTGGTATCCTTATACGAAGAGGAGAAACAGAGAAGCCGTGTGAGGACACAGCGGGAAGACCACCATCTGCAAGCCAAGGAGAAACTAACCCTGAGAACATCTTGATCTTGGACTTCTAGATTTCCAGAATCACCAGAAAATAAATGTCTGTTGTGTAAGCCACTCAGTCGAAGCTGCTCTGATACAGCAGCCCTAGCGGACTAATGCAGTGGCCCTAGCAGGGCCTGGGAAATGTCGTTTGACCTGGGGCCTCACAGCTTACCATGTGTGCCATGGCTAGCGGCTCACGCAATCCGTACCACAGATCTGAAGGGCAAGTCAAGAAGTGTTACAGGACTTCAGCCCCTCATCTAAAACTACTGGGAACAAATGTGTTTGGGCTTCAGAATTCCTCAGATTTCAGAAAGATCAAGCATGCATATACCACCAATTATCAAACACTGCGTGAGTCTGACATAGCACCATAAACACACGAACACTTCTGAAATGAAACAGGATGCATGTGTGTAGAGATGGATGTCTAGGTATACATATGTATTCGCACTGAGGGATTTATATAGTTTGGATATTTGTACCCTCCAAGCCTCATGTGAAATTTGATCCCCAATGTTGGAGGTGGGGCCTAGTGGGAGGTGTTTAGGTCATGGGGACTGATCCCTCATGAATGGCTTGATGCCCTTCCCTGAGCTAATGAGTGAGTTTTTATTCTATGAGTTCATGTGAGAGCTGAGAGCTGGTTATTTGAAGGAGTCTGATACCTTCTCCCCACTCTCTTGCTCCCTCTTTCTTGCCATGTGACATGCTTGCTCCCCCTTCTCTTTCTGCCGTGATTGGGAGTTTCCTGAGGTCCTCACCAAAAGCAGATGTCAGTGCCACGCTTCTTGTACAGCCTGTGGAACTGTGAGCCAAAGAAACCTCTTTTCTTTGTAAATTACCCGGCCTCAGGTCTTTCTTCACAGCAGCACAAAATAGACTTAGACAGGGATACATATAGAATATATATAACCTCCTGCTTGTTCATGTGAAATTTTGCCACCAAAACAGTTAGTGCTAAGTGGATAAACACTTGTTTGGTTTGGGGGATTTTAGAAATATGCACAGGGTATTTTAAATTTCCTAATAACCCCACCCCTACCTCCTAGCTTTCATAGACGAAGAAATCAAAACTCAGAGGTTAAGCAGGTCATTGGAGATCACCTGACTCATGGAAGACCAGCTTGACTCTTAACGTCTGTCTCCTAACTCCAAGATCCAGTTTCTTCCACATGAGCCTACAGGGCATCTCTGTAGGGTTTGTTCACCACCAGCTCCTTGGAGATGCCACCTTCCTATGTACACATCACCCACATCCTTTGTCCACACCTTGCTACCTCCCTGCTCCGCCTTGAACACCTGGCAGCTGTCAACAGACGTCATCTTCAAGGCTCACATCTCTGACCTCTCTGACTCATAATTTTGGAACTGGAAATGATTTTAAAGATTATTCTAGCACAGTAGCCTGCTGATGTTTTTAAAGAATCAAGCCCTTTATTTTTCCAGTGTAATCATACATCTTAGATTATCAAACAAATAAAGCAGAACTTCCAGCTGAGCTGTACACGGTGAGCCTGGGCTCCTTCCGTAGCTGAACCAGCCAAAGAGATCTCAGTTACTAATAGCAGCAGCAAATCCGTATCTGTGTGGGTCTGCAGCAACCTCAATTCTTGCCTCCTCAGAAGAAAGAATTCAACTGAAGGGCATAAGGCATAGGGGGAAACAGGCAAGTTTTAGAGCAGGAGTGAAAGTTTATTAAAAAGCTTTAGGGCAGGAATGAAAGGACCTGAGTACACTTGGAAGAGGGCCAAGTGGGTGACTTGAGAGGTCAAGTGCAGGGTTTGGCCTTTGGTATGGGGTTTTATATGTTGGCACGTTTCTGGGGTCATGTGCTACAACTCCCCTGATTCTTCCCTTGGGGTGGGCTGTCTGCACGTGCAGTGGCCTGCCAGCACCTGGGAGGGGCCTCGTGTGCAGTGTGTTTCCTGGAGTTGTACACGTGCTCACTGGAGGCATCCGTCCCTTACCAGTCCAGCATTCCTAGAGGAAGGTCCTATACCAGTTAAACTCCGCCATTTTGCCTTTTAGTGTGCATGCTTGAGCCCACTATCCCAATTCCTGAGATCTTATTTGAAAGCTGCTGATCACCAGTTTCAGGTATTTTCTATCTATTGGAAGGCTGCCCTTCCCTGGCGCTGACTGCTACCAATTATTATTTTAGAGAGACGGTTAACAACCACGTGACCATCACCTGATGGTCACCTGACATTTCTGGTTTGTGTTTCAGGGCTGGTGGGGGTGGGAAGCCCTCTCCTGTCCTGCTCATGCCTGATTAGCTACATACTGTAACAGAAACTTCACAGAACTCTGGGGATCCCCAAAATACAGTATGACGAACTCTGGTGTAGTGTGACCCTCTCATACCATGGAAGAGAAGAAAAATGAGATCTGCCAGATCACAAAAGTAGATGATTTTCACAAGATCCCCACTAGTTATTACTAATCTCATTGCACAGAAGCAGAAACTGAGGCCCAAAAACAACAACAACAAAAGCCCAAGTGTAAGCAGACTGCTGTTTCTGTCCTCGCCCGTGGGCCGCAGCAGCGCTGCGATTAGCATGACTTACAGATGTATGTTCCAAGCACTTCATGTGGCTTGCCCATATGTTAAACAGAAGAGCGAGATGTACTGTCTGAAGAGCTGCCCCGTTATATCCCGGGCTGACCAGGTTTGTGCTCGGGGATTCTAGTTTGAAACATGAAGCACAAATTCGAATGCCCATCCTTACGCCTCAAATGTTCGTAATAATGCAGTGACCCCAAAATATGATACATTAGAGAGATTTTTATTTCTCTGCTCTAGAATCTGCCAAATGGAGTGGTTCAAACTTTTCATCTTAAAAAAGATCCCCCCTAGACTAAAATCCAAAATGCAAGAGTTCAATCCAAGAAGGATAAATTTTTTAAAGGTCATGATCCTGGTAACTACTAGATTGTAGTAAAAATTGACGTTTTCATGATAGAAAAAATTAGGTTTAGAGTAGTAAATATTTTGGAAGAGTTTTGCAAAAACTTTGAGTAGTGCTCTGTTTTCTTGTCTTTTCCTCTGCCTTCTTGATTCCACTGTGAAAAGAGTCACCTCTCCATGTTTGAGGACAGCTCCAGGGACTTCAAAGTTTGCTTAGCTGTTGTCTGAAGGTGAGATAACGACTATAAGTTGTCCTCAATATTCATTGCCCTCCTGCTCTTGAAAACAGAAGCCCCTGAGCACAGGCAGGGCTCACGGCTGCCCATGGGGTTTCGATGCTCCTCAGACTCCTTTGGACAGGTTAGGAGAAGGTTGTGCAAAGAGGATGCAAGCGGAAGTGAGGCGAGCAACTTCTGAGTTCTGTTCTTAAGAGGACCGTGCTTGCCCCTCACTCACCCCTGCTTCATGAGGTGGAGGATGGTGCCCCAGGGCTCGTGAAAGGGAACTGGGCCCCTGGATGATGGCCTGCTGCAGCGTCACTCACATTCTGGGCTACGTGTTTTGGGACCCCTTTGTTACAGTGGCTTCCCGCTATCCACTAACAAGCCTGGGACACGCCATGTGGGTGTGACAGCTGCCAGAAGCAGCCGTGGCAGAAGCCTGCCGTCTCCCACTCCCCTGCGTGCATTTACTCCCCTTCCTCACCCATTTTCTGCTTGTCCTATCTCAGCCCTATCTGAGGAGAGGGGCTCTGTCCTCACTGTAAAGATGTCATGGCTAAATCCTGAGAGGAATGGCTCTGAAGAATCCACTGGGCTAGAAACAAGAGCGGGAAGTTCTGGTCTTGAGCCTTGGCCAGAGCATGACGTCAGCTTTAGCGAGAACACTTGTGCGCTCTTGGAAAATCAGCTGTTGCGACCCAGGGCCAGAGAAGGCCGCCCATTACTGAAAAACATGCGCTTGATGCTGCACTTACTGATAAGGGTAATCTCAGCCAATGAACGCCGGGAGGCCCAGCGGGCAGGGAGCCGGGGCTGTGGGCCAGCAGCCCTCACATCTGGTTCACATACGATACTTCCCACAATCACCACCGTCACCCTCTTCACCACAGGCTTTTCTCCCTGGAACACTGAGCAGATGCGAACTTTCTATACTGTGGTGGTAGGCAGGGGTAGGGGACTCTGAGATTTTCAATCTTTTACTGATTTATTCAGCAACAAAAATTTATTGAAGACCTACTATGTGCCAGGTGCTATGCTTGACTGAAGGGTCAAGGCCTCTGCTCTCACAGAACTCGCATTTTAGTGGTGGAAAACAGAGAACAAGTAAGTAAACATTAAACAATATTATTTTAGCATGCGATTAAGAATGAGTTGAGGGCTACTTTGGGAACAGTGATCCAGGACAGCCTCTTCAAAGGGCTGATGTACGCACTGACATGGGCACCAGGAGATGGAGCCAACCATGAAGCGTGAGTGCAAATGTCCTGGGGCTGTGAAGCTCTCGCTCAGTTCCAGAAACCTAGAGAAGGCAGTGCCACTGGAGTCCAGGACGCTCAGGGTGCAGGCAGAGCAGTAGGCAGTGGCCAGAGGGCAGGGCCCTGTGGGCTTTGACATGGACTTGAGATTTTAAGCACAATCTGAAGCCATTGAAGGATTTTTAAACAGGAGAAGGATGTGGCCTGATTTGCATGTTAAAAAGGTAGCCCAGCTGCTATGTGAAGAATGTCTTTTAAAAGAGCAAAAATAGAAATACAAAGACCAGTTAGGAGGGTATTGCAGTAATCCTGGCAAGAGGTAATAACTATTATCATCCCCATTTCTTGGAGGCCTAGAGAAGATGTAATTTATGCAAATGCATACAACAGATAATAATAATGCTTCACTTTTATTTGCATAGTGATTTTAGTTTGCAAAGGCTTTTTACCTATATCATTTCATTCAAAGTTCAGAACAACCCTGGGATAAACTATGATTCCCATTTCTTAGACAGAAGTGAGCCTCTGAGAAGTGGGAGCCTGACAAGATCACAGGAGTGGTCAGGGCCAGAAGCCTGGTTTAACTCCTGGTCTCCTGACTCCCAACTTCCAGCTCTTTCCACTCCCCTTTCCCTACCCCATGCCACTTCCCCAGATTAAAAGAAATGGGCATAGAAGCCAAACCAAGTAATCAAGCATGCAAAGTAGTGGGACACAGGCCCTGAGGGGCTCCAGGAGTAATTGAGCTACTTACCAAGCCCCTGTGGGATGCCAAGCTCTGCTTCAGTTGCTGCCAGAGGGTTAGAGAACAAAGGAAACAAGACATTCCTTGGCTCCCAGACACTTCAACTCTAGTTGGGAAAATCAAGAGGACTCCTATAGATTATTTACAAATGTTCTGCAAATTAAAAGCCATATCCAATTACAAAACAAAAAAAACTTGAGGAAGAATCCAGATTATTTCCCTGTGGCAAATGGGCCTGAACCCTATTAACAAAGCTACTTCCTTTAAATGGGGCTTCGTGGTCCTCAAGGGCAGTTGCTGGCCTGTTAGCAAGATCAGCAGCATCATCTGGGTAACGCTGGGCTGGAGAAGTCCTTTTCCATGTGCCCTCTGTTATCCATTGCTGCACAGCAAAACACTCCCAAACTTAGTCATCCAATAACCATTTTTATGATCCTCATGAATTTCGTGGCTCATGAATTTGGACAGGGCTGAGCTGAGCTGGCTTGTCTCTAATCCACCGTGTCTGAGAACACGCGAATGGCCAGGAGCTGGAATCTTCTGACACTCCACATGGCAGGCACTTGAGCTGGGATACCCGCAAGGCTGAGCTGAGCTTGGCTTGCTGACCAGGCCGTTGCTTTGTGCTCTCTCCATGGGGTGGGGCTCCCAACTGCATCACAGCCTCATGGAAGTCATACTTCTGCTGTGTAGCTTGGAGCTCCAAGAGTGAAGGTTCCAGAAAATGAGGTGGAAGCCACCTGATAGGACTTACTCTCAGTGTCCCCTCCACCACAATCAATTAGGCAAATCATTGCAAGCTCACGCACACTCAAAGAGGGAACCATAGAGTGTGGTTCTGCCTTTCAGTTAGAAGAACGTGAAAATTTTACAGCCACAATTAAGAACAGCCACTGTCCCTTTTGTGCCTAAATGGTGTGCCCTTGTGAATAAATACAAATTAATTCTGATTAAGGTGTTCATAGTAGCGTTGCCGGTGTGCAGAATGAAGGAATGACTACAATTAAGATTGTCTGGTCAGGAGGGTGTTAATACAGATATTTTCCTGAAAGGTTCATTTTAGTTCGGTTTTAAAGGGCACAAGAAAAATAATGATTTCAAATGAATGCTGCTAATTATAAATGAATCTACTCTTCTCATTAAAGCAGCACAGCAGGGCTTACACGTGGAAATACACAGAGAGAATTAATAGAGTTATTATGTGCTTGAGATAAAAATAAAAAGAGAGTGCTAGATTGCTGGAAAAGGAAAAAGTGAAGAGCCAGTCTAAGAAACTCCATAGAAAACGTGTGATTGTTTTCCCTGCTGATTCTCCTGGTAGGCTCCTGGGCTACTCACTAGTCAGCTCTCTGGCAGCAAAGCA
Organism: Aotus nancymaae; assembly: GCF_030222135.1. NCBI lineage: Eukaryota > Metazoa > Chordata > Mammalia > Primates > Aotidae > Aotus > Aotus nancymaae. The sequence goes on along the minus strand of NW_026988445.1, from coordinate 15,028,874 downwards.
TAGTATGATTTCAGAGTCTCTCACAAAGAATAGGTTTTCTTCTCCCATAGTAAGCTATAATGCATGTGTGCACATGGTAAAAGAAAAACCTGGGTTAATTTGAATCTCTTCCATTGCTTTTAAAAACATCTTTATTAAGATGTAATTTACAAATCATAAAATCTACCCATTTAAATTGTATTATTCAGTGGTTGTTGGTGTATTCACAGAGTTGTGTAGCCACTATCACAATGTAATTTTAGATTGTTGTCATCACCCCAAAAAGAAACCCCACCCCACGAGTAGTCATTCCCATCCCTAACCTCCTCCCCAGCCCTAGGGAACCTCTAATCTACATCTGTCTCTTTAGGTTTGCTGATTCTGAACATTTCACATAAATGGACGTAAAGTGCTTCTTTGTGTCTGGCTCTTTTACTCAGCATGATGTTTTTAAGGCTCATCCATATTAGCACTTCATTCCTTTTCATGAAGCAGCAATGTTTGTTCCATTTATGGTTGTATCACATTTTGTTTATTATCCATTTATCAGTTGATGGACATTTGAATTGTTTTCCCTTTTTGGCTGCTATGAATTATACTGCTGTGAACGTTCATGTATAAGTTTTGTGTGGACATATGTTTTTATTTCTTTTGCATATGTACCTGGGAGTGGAACACTGGGTCATGTGTAACTCTATATTTAACATTTAGAGGATCTGCTGAAGTGTTTTCTGAAGGGGCTGTACCATTTTACATCCTCATTAGTAATGTATGAAAGTTCCAGCTTTGTCACTTCCTTGCCAATACTTGTTATTTTCGGTCTTTTTCATTATAGCCACCCTAGTGGGCCTGAAGTTGCATTGCGGTTTTGATTTGCACTGCCCTGATGATTAAAGATGTTGAGCATTTTTTTCAAGTGCTTATTTGTCATTCGTATGTCTTCTTTGGGGACATGTCTACTCAAATCCTTTGCCCATTTTTAATTGGGTTACTTGTCTTTTCATTATTGAGTTGTAAGAATTCTTTATGTAGTCTGGATATAAATCCCTTACTATATATGGAATTTGTTAATATTTTCCTCGGTTCCGTGGGTTATTTTTTCCTATTTCTTGATAGTATTGTTTGTAGTACAAAAATTTTAATTTTGACAGAGTTCAATTGATCTATTTTTTCTTTAGGTTTTGTGTGTGTGTGTGTGTGTGTGTGTGTGTGTGTGCGCGCGCGCGCGCTTTTGGTGCCATATGTAACAAACCATTGCCTAACTTAAGATCATAAAGATTCTTATGGTTTTTTTCCAAAGGGTTTCATGACATTAGCTCTTACCTTTATGTCTATAACTATTCTGAGGTAGTTAATTTCTGTGTATGGTATGAGGTAGGGGGTCCAACTTTACCTTTTTATTTGTGGACATCACTGTTGATTTGTGTCCATCACTGTTCAAGAGTTTATCTTTCCCCCATTTAATTGTCTTGGCACCCTTATGAAAAATCAACTGACCATAAATAAAGGGTTTATTTCTGGACACTCAATTACATTTCATTGATCTATGTTTTCCTTATGTCAGTTCCATATGGTCTGATTACTATAGCTTTATAATAAGTTTGAAAATCAGGAAGTGTGAAAACTTCAAGTTGTTCTTTTTCTAGATTATTTTGGCTATTCTGGGTCCCTAGCATTTTCACATGAATTTTAGGATCAGCTTGTTAATTTCTGAAAAAGAGCTGGTTAGGATTTTGGTAAAGATTGTGTTAGATCTCTAGATCATTTTGGAGAGAATCGTCATCTCAATAATATTAAGTCTTCCTATCCATGGCCTTGGGAAATCTTTGTATTTATTTAGGCCTTTCACTTATTTCAACAATGCTTTGTAGGCATCAGTGTATAAGTCTTGTATTTTGTTGGTTAAATTTATTCTAAGAAATGTATCCCTTCTGATGCTACTACAAATAAAATTGGTTTTTAACCCCATTTTTAAAAATTGATAAGTAATAATTATATATTTTTCTAGAGTACGATGTAAAGTTTTGATATATTTGTACATGGTGAACTATTAAATCAAGCTAATTAACATACCTAGTATCTCATATACTTACCATTTTTTTGATGAGAACTTTTATAATTTACTTTCTCAGCAATTTGAAATATACATTATTATTAACTATAGTTCCCTTGCTGTGGAATATATCTAAAAACTTACTTTTCCCATTTAATTGAAACTTTGTACCCTTTAACCAATGTCTCCCCTAGGAAGCCAGCTTCTGGTAACCATCATTCTACTTTGTATTTCTATGAGTTCGACTTTTTTTTTTTAGATTCCACATATAAGTGAGAATATGCAGTATTTATCTTTCTGTGCCTATCTTATTTCACTTAACATAATGTCCTCCACATTCATCCAGGTGGTCATGAATGACAGGATTTCCTTCCTTTTAAAGGATGAATAATGTTCCATTGTGTATGTATGCTGCATTTTCTTTGCCCATTCATTTGTTGAGGGACACTTAGGTTGATTTCATATTCTGACTATTGTGAATAATGTTGCAGTGAACATGGGGGTGCAGACATCTCTTTGATACACTGATTTCAATTCCTTTGGATGTATACCCAGAAGTGGGATGGCTGGATCATATGGCAGTTCTATTTTTAGATTTTTGAGAAATCTCCATACGGTCTTCCATAATGGCTGTACTAATTTACATTCCCAACAACAGTGTGTGAGGGATCCCTTTTCTCCACATTCTCACCAACAGTTTATCTTTCGTCTTATAATGGCCATCACAGTATATTGTGCCACCGCTGACATTTCTGTTCAGTTAGCTTATTGGTCAGCTAATGATTTGCCAGAGATTCCTTTAAATGCCTTGAGCCAGTAGATCTTCCTTCCTACCCTTTGGGAAGGGACCTCGTGTGTGTTGGGGCATCTCTTCAATGCTCAGTTTACAACTCTGCTTTAGCCTTGACTTCGTGCTTGTGCAAAGCCTTATGGTCAGCCAGAGGCTGGGTGAGTCGAGAGACTGGGACCTTCTCGGAGCTTTTCTGGGCATGTGCACAACCCTGCACACATGCATAGATAGCATTTTAGATCCCTGGGAATATGTCAGAGCTTTTCAAAGCCCCAAATGGACACATCATTCCCCAGCTATTCCTGTTACATTTTTGGCCAGACTCTTGATTGTCCCGGCTGGCAATGCAGCCTCAGGCAGCTGCAGTGTTACACAATTGCTGTGGATAGCTTTTGACAAATCCCCTGGGTATAGAGTTTTTCCTCAGAGTGAACTCCGTTAGGCCAAATATCAACAATGCCCGGTAAATGGGACTTCTCCAGAAGTCCGAAGGACAGGTAAATAATGACAATGCTTTGCAGATGGGACATTTTGAGGAACTTCAAACCCAGTCTGTTTTCTCTGGTGGCTGCAAGGTTGCTGATTTTCACCACTGCTGAAGTTGTGAGGCTGCTGGTTATCGTGGCTAACAGAGCTGGGTAGAGTGGGATGGGAACAGGCCAAGTTCAAGCGTCACAAACCTTTCTCCTCTTACCAAGGTTCAGCAGTTTTTCCTGAAAAAATGCTCCTCAGATTGTTGCCAGCCTTTGGTTAATTTCCAGAGTTCTGGAACAGGTGATTTTGACCATTTTTCTAGTGTTTTTGTTATTTTAATGGAACAGCAGGCTATGGAGGGCCTCACTCTGCCATTCTGTAAGTCCCACCCCTCTTCCATTCTTAAACGGGACCATCCCTATTTGGTTGCACTGGAAAACTGTATCAAAACAACATTTTCTCTCCAAAGTCATTTTGGCAAAACCTCCGACCAACCAGAGATTTTGGTGAAGAATATTCCGCTGTCAAATAAATTCAGAAACTATCCTTTGCTCCGTGTCATTCATGGAGAGTCCCAATGCGTGTTAGCATTCAAGCGTGGAAGAGGTCCTGCTGTAAAGAACCCATTTAATTTTGTTTACCAAAGGTTTCCTAAACATATTTGCCTGCATAACTGCCTTGTTTTACTTTATTTCATTTGCTTAACACTTCTGAATTAGAGCTTCTCAGAGTCTACTAAACTAACCTTAAAGGTGAATTCCAGGCCTAGTTTTTGGGCCCACTTTTCAGAACTAACGCCTCAGCGGTTGGGTGTCTGATGAGAATTGTCAGGGTCCCCATGAAATCCAGCTGGAATACTTTTGCCTTTATTTCTATTTTCTTTATACTTGATTTGATGTCTAATGGGGTGACCATGTTTTTCTTCAGGTTTGGCGATGCGGGTCCAGCTAATTTACACCTTCCAGCTCCATTGTGAATATCCTGTGTGACTTAAGAAGGTTGCTTTATCTATCGTGGTTTTCTTTCCTTTCATCAAAGAAAGGATCTGTGAACTCACCTCCCAGAATAAGGAAGTGCAAAGAACTTTGCAGTGCAACCTGTGGGTTTCATCTTCTTCAGGTTCCTCAATCAATAATGGATTCTAAGAAACCACGCTGAGGAATCAGTATTCCCAGTCATACGCGCGCACACACATGCGTGTATACAACACCCAGTGGGTGTGGTGAGCCCAGCAGGGCTGGAGTGGCAGGAGTTCCCAAGCAGGTTGCCTCCATCTGAGAGCAGCCTTGTCCCTTTGTCACAGGGGTGGTGCAGAGACAATTCTTTCCCCTGAGGGCCTTGGCCTGTGTAAGCCTGGGCAGCCCTGGTCTGGGAGCCTCGCAGGAGTCCCACAGTCACTGGTGAAGGACTCTGGATGGGAAGTCAGGAAATTGGTTCTTGTTCTGCCTTTGTCCCTCTTCCAGAAAGGTCGCCTCACTTTCCTGGTCTTCGTCACAGACCCAGGAAATGAAGACATTGAGCGCTGTGATTTCCACAGTCGTTGCCAGCTCCGGAGTTCCTTGAATTTCATGATGCAGGATGTCTTCGTAGTGAGGAGGTCCCAGTGTCACGCATGGCCGTGGTCCCATCAAGGGCCTCCTAACTTCCTCCGGCTCTTGTCAGTCCCACAGAGGGCAGGCTTCCAGAAAACGGCCTCCTCTCTGGTTTCTGTCAGTACAGCAGTTGTGAACTTCCTGCCATGTGGCCTATAACCTCAGTGTCAGGGCCAAATGTGGAGAAAGGGCAAGCAAAGAAGGCCTGCGAGGAGGAAGCTGAGGGACCGGCCCTGGCTCCCACTTCCTTCTCAGCTGCTGGTGAGGCACAGGAAGCCCCCGTCCCCTCCCCCACCAGGGTGCAGTGTGGGCTCCTGATCAGCAAGGCCCCCTCATCACCGCCACCTTGGCCTCCACATGTTTCAGAGCTGGCCCCCTTCCCAGGGCCTTTCCACCCCACCCCACCCCATCCCCAGCTCTGACATCAAAGCAGTGGGCTCTGGAGCTCTGAGGATGTCCCGGGCTGTTCACGCAGAGGCCATTCCACATTTTACAGCTCTAATTGGTTTCATAACTGCAGTGAGTTGATGAGAAACATACATGCTCACAAGCAGGAGACAGGGAGCACTAGAAACTTTGCTTATTTTGCAAATGCAGTGAAGCAAGACAGCAGCGTCACTGCCAACGTCTGATGGATCAAGAGGGTCCATGGCATTTTTCCAGTGACAGCTGGGCCTGCGATGGCCTCTCAGGGCCCCAGATGCTCCATGGGGTATCCCAGTGTCCCTCACTCACTTGTTTACCCTGGAATGTGTCACATCCTGGAACTGACCAGGTGAGACTGGAGGGCTTTATGGCAGCAGGCTTGGCCTGAGAATCCCAGGCCAGCGGGTGATGCCAGGATCAGGCTGCACCCAGACAGCAGGGTGAGAGGGGATGGGCAGTCCCTGCAGACGGGGCCAGCGTGGGCCTGGCGCACTACGTGTATTCAGTTGAGACTGGCTAGGAAGTCCTCTTACAGAGCTCTTGACTCCTCTTGGTGCTAACAGGCGCCTCCGGCTAGTCCCATCCAGAACCCACACTTGCTTTCTGCACCAGCCCACCCTAACCTCCTCCATCTTTCCATTTCAGTGAGCAGCACCGCCCCCACCAGAGCTGAGGGAAAATCCTGCCATCTCCCACTCTCTGGGGGCATCAGAACCGTGGAGTCCATGCTGTCAGAACCTTCCCTTGCAGCCGCCAATGGGTCTTCTCATTTTCCCTCTCCTCCCTGCAGTCTGTTCTCCAAAACAGCAGGAGCAAGCTTTTGCAAATGGGAGTCAGGTTATGCAGCTTTCCTGCCTAAAATCCTTGACTGGCTTCCCATGGCTTTTGAATAAAAGCTCAGCTCCTCACCACAGTCTAAAGGCCCCGCCTCTCCCTGACTTCTTTCATTTCTGTCGTGAGGCTGTTTGTGGCAGCCTGCAGGGCTGCTGTCTGTCCTCAGCGGCACAGACACAGTCCTGCTGGACTTTTGCATGTACTCTTTGTCTGCCTGGGATGCTCTGCCCTCTGTGTTTCCAACACCCGTCTGTCCTCCTCCCTTCCTCGGAGGGGTCCCTTACCACCCAATGGGAGGGCATCCCTCCACCCCATCCATGCCACCAAATACCTCCCATTCATTATCTGCAGCCATTACCATCCAACATTTAGATGATCGTTTTTACAGTTTTGTTGTTGTTTTTGTTTATAATTAACGTCCCTACAAGAATGACAGCTCCTAGGTCGTCTTGTGGGCCACGGTGCCGAGAACAATGCCTGGCACCAGTCAGTGCTGAACACGTGTACTGAATGGAGCTGGACCTGTTCTACTTTCAGAAGTCACCCCAGTAGGAATTCCTACCATGTGGAGAATAATGACTCCATCCCAGGCTCACAGAGACCACGGAGGGTTGAGGAAGGTCAACTTAGACTTCAGCAGAAACTCGACAGCTCCCTGTGAGCAGCCGGCAGCCACACTGACAGACTCCACCCTCACTGTGGACCAGCAGCACAGGAGTCGCCAGCCAAGGTCACCAGACTCCCTCCCCTCCCGCCCGCTGAGCCTCCCTGCATGTGGGTGGGACAGGGAGGGATGTTTCCGAGTAGAGAAAAGGAAGAGGCAAGGTGAAGACTAGCTCAGAAATGTGATTGTTTACCTTTTGTTTACCTCTATTTTCTGATAATTATATAGTGACCATGTATTTTTTTCATAATTAAAAAAAATTATTGTAAAAAATTATTCCAGTAGATTAATAGTATCAGAAGAGAGAGAGAGAGCTAGAAATAACAATTTACCTTTAAAATTTCTTGAAAATGGACTGCAACCATGTGCAATGATCCAACTCTCTTGCTCAGGAGTCGGCTGCCCACAGCCCACTACCTGTTTCGTAAATAAAGTTTTATTGGAACATGGCCACTCATCCTATAGATGCCTTCTAACTCTACCATGTTAGAGTTGAGTGGTTGAGACAAAGACCCCGAGGCCTGCACAGCCTGAAATACAGACCATCCGGCTCGGTGCAGGAAAAGCTTGCTGGCTCCTGCCCTAGAAAGAGAGCGCCCTGCTCTCTGCGTTTCTTGGGGGTCCCTCCACAATGCCACACAGGCAGCCACAGCGTCTGCTGTGTCCTCTGTCCCCATTCGGTGTATCTGTGTGTCTCTCTGCTGAAGGTCAGAAACTAGACTCATCTTGATATTTTTATAGGGACTGGTACATTTTTTACCTTAAGGAGTCCATATTATGAAAATATTTCTGTTCTGCTTGAGTAAGGAAGTCTCAGCTGACATCCCACTCTCCAACAGTCGGATGTGGCTGCAGAGTTGGGGGTCCTGCCACTGAGCCCTGTACAGAGACCCCCATAGTTGCCTCCTTTGCAGCTCCTCACTGTCTGGTGGAAGGGGCATCCTGTCTCTGAAAACTCCTGGCCACACTGGATGGCTGGAGGTTTCCCCTCCACAGCAGGTTTCACCTCCAGGGCAGCCTTGAGCACCCGTCCCTGACCCCTGCTCAAGGCTGCCCTGGAGAGGCCTCTTCAGCATCAGGTAGCAGCCCCCAGGAACAGGAGGCAGTAAATACCCATCAGTCAGGACAAGCTGGAGTAGGGGTGGACAGTCCAGATTAGGATTTGCATTTTTAAAGAAATTTCATTTTGTTCCTTTCGCACAAAAGCACTTGGACTTATGAAATGTTGCTGAGAAAGCACCATGCTGAGCATCAAATGAAAAGTATAAATTCATTTGTAATTTGCAGCAAGCATCAACGGTGCAAAACAGGCAGCCTGGTCCAGTGTGTAATCAGCCCCCTGTCGTGTGTACATATCTTGGCGTAGTCTTTAGCACTCTCTTCATATGTAACATAAGGGCAAGTCGCAGCAGAGCATAGCTCCCTGATAAACCAAAGGATCACAATTCCAGGCTAGCAGAATTCAGTGAGGGAAGATATGAATGCAGCAATAGGCCCAATAATTCATCTACTGTGAGAAGGTGATGTGTGTCGAAGCTGGCCTCCGGGAGCCACGAGTGTGTGTGTGCGCACGCACATGAATGACGTGTCTGTGTTTGTGTGTGTGTGTGCACATGTGCCTGTGCCTGTGCGTGTGTGGGGGGAGTGAGAGAGCCCAGCACTTTCTGAGAAGAGGAGGAACTAACTGAGGTTACCTGTGAGCGTCTGTCATCTTTACTCTTCACGCTAGAGAAGTCGTCATCTGACTCAAGACTGGCTGTTCCCCCTGAGCTGGCTGTGAAAGGGACAGAGCCTTCTTTTTCTCAGCAAAAGGTAGGTTCACATTAAAATCATTTCCCAGAGAACTAATAGTCTTCTCAGCTTAATGACTCAAGGCAAATTAACTCGTCTGGTCACTACTCTGTGGGGGACACAGGGTTGGGGGTGTCTCATCTCTAGAGCTTTATTAAAAAACTGCAGGCGTCTGGGTCAGCTGGTGGCCACATAGCTTGACTAATGGTAATATTTTGCTCATTAAATTTCTGGAAGGTGACATGAATGTAGTCCCTCACAATCCCTCAATCCCAAATAAGCAGACCAGCGTTTAGCATGTTCTCCACAAGTCTGATTCTTGGGGAGCTGCCAACCCTGGGCAAAAGCTCAACTTTGCTGGCCAGAGGCACACAGCACAGCCTAGTAACAGAGCAGACGTCTGCCTGTCCACCCCGCAGGACGCAGGGCTCTCTGCCCACCATTCTCTGAGTGTCACAGGAGCAAGCAGTGCAGAAAGATGGGCCTCCCCGCTCCACCCTTTTGAGAAAAGCCTTACCCCTGGCCTTGGGTAAGAAGCACGAACAGTAAGATCTGCATTTTCTGTTTCTGTTCCTCTTCCTCTTTCCACCCCTCAGATTTGCAGGTCTCCAGGATGATTCTCAGACTGAGCTCCTAGGAAGCAGTTTAGATGCAGCTTCCATCTGGACTCAGGATGGCTGAGCTGGACCTGCAATCTGCGCTTTCATAGGGCGATGCTGAAGTGAGTGGTCCACAGATCACACTGTGATGGTACTGCCCGAAGCACAGACAGTCCTAAGAGCCCTCCGGGGTCTCCCTATGCACCCATGTGCTGCCTGTCCTAGGGCACAAAGGCCGCCTGGCTGCCAGGCCTGGTAAGCCCTTCCCCGAGCTCCCGTACCATGTTCACACTCCTCCTCATCACCTTTCTCATCCAATATGCCTACTGCTGGACAGAGCCCGTGAAATTGCTTTAGAAACATTTTCTTTTAATTTTCACAACATATCCCACAAGATAGACAGTTTTATTCTGATTTTCTCAAAAGAGGAACTATGACTCCGAGGTAAAGCAGCATGCCCAAGTTTAAACAGCAGCCAAGTGCAAAAGCTAAGTTTCAAGCTGTGACCCTCAAAATCCCTACCCTCCACAGAGCAAAGTCAGGGAGCTCTCTGCACGTCTCTCTAGGTGCTGGGGTTGGCGGGACTGGTGCTTCCGGACTCAGCTCCCCCTGGAGGCACCAGCCTCCTCCGCTTCCCTGAAGTTATGAGCTGAATTGTGTCCCCCACTAATTTATAGGCTGGAGTCCTAACCCCACATACCTCAGAATTGGACTGTACTTGCAGACAGGGTCTTTAAGGTAATGAAGTTAAAATGAGGTCATGAGGGTGGGCCCTAGTCTAATATGACCAATGTCCTTATAAGAAGAGAAGACGAGGACACAGACACGCACGGAGGGAAGACCATGTGAGGACTCAGCAAGATGGCTGAGTGCTGTCTCCCTACAAGCCAAGGAGAGAGGCCTCAGGAGGAACCAACACCTTGACTTTGGACTTCCAGGCTTTAGAACTGTAAGACGGTACATCTCTATGGTTGCCCACCCCCAGTCTGTAGTGTTTTGTTACGCAGCCAGAGCAGACTGAGACACCCCTCCTCACGTGTGCTGCACCTTTGTCCACACCTCCCTTCCCCAGGCCTGGGGGCTCTTTCCACTGTCTTTGCTTGGTTAGCCTCTGCCAGTCTTTTGAAATTCCTGAGGCATCCTCCTAAACCACAGCTTTGGTTTAGGATTCCTCCTCTGAACACCTGCAGCCCCTGTGTGTGCCCTTACCTTAGCAGACGGCAAATTGTGACTGGTTGTGTGTTTGTCCGACTGGACCTCGTGCTCTGGGACAGCGGGGACTCTGTCATATACCACTGTGCGCCCAGCAGCTGGTGCAGGCCCTGCTGCATGACAGATGCCAGACTCACATCAGTGGCACTAAATGCTGCGTGCTGGACCCAAGAGCCCCTGGACTCATGAACAGAAGCCCATCATATCTCTTGGCAGGATCCATGGGAGGCCACGTCTCCTCCTTTCTTCCTCTTCATTTGGCCTGAGTCGGTTTGTGCTCTTGCCCCTCAGCGGAGCACGAGAAGCCTGTACCCACCAGGGGAGCCTGGTCCACCCTGACCCGTCACAGCTGCTGAGCCTCTCTTTGCTTTGAGTCCCTTGATGCCTTCCTGCCCCTGGCTCCTTCTCAATGCTCCGGGATCCTAGAGGCCAGTGGGACCTCACAGAGGCTGGGCTCACCTGTCCTCAGGATCCGGAGTGGCAGGTGTACTAACACAAGGAGCCAGGCTGTCCACTCCACCACTGCCTCCCGCCAGTCCAGCCCTGCTTCTGCAGCAGCCCAACCCCGACTTCATGAACGGAGCAGATCCCCCCAAGGTGAAACCATGATTGAAACAGCTCATTAAAACAGCAGATGAGGCAAAAATGTGGTTTTGATTTGGATTGAAAATATATTACATTATATGCACTATTTTTGCAGCAGCGGCAGCAGAATTTTGCCGCTAATTTTTTGCATATGCTGATTTGACAATGAATTTCATTAATTTCCAGAGTTCGCATCAGTTTCTGTGTGCTTGTGGGCATCTGGGGATCTGGCTCATGCTTGATTCAGGTGTGGACATCCATCAGCCTGTAAGGGTAGCTTCCCTGAGCTGGCACTCCTTCGCATATAAAATGGGGATTGCGTTTACACTGCAGGGCTGTTTCAAGGAGTGGAGATTTTGTGATAGTTGTTCAAGCGACAGCTCTCGCTGACAGCTACTGATTATTAACAGTAGGACTCTTTCTTCTCAACTGAATTTTCAAAGCTTGTGTCAAACATCTACTTCTTTAGTATTCTCTTTACTGTCTATCACAGAATTGTTATTGTTTCTGTTTTCATTAACTAAATAAGAAAGAGAGAGAAGAGTGTCATGTTTGGGAATAAAACAAAAACAGCTTTGGGAAATCAGAAAGGAGCTGCCAGGGGAGAGAAAGCGTGTCACCGACGGCTGTGTCTCTCTGTGTATCTCACAATGCAGGAGCACCCTTGTTATCTCGTTATCCCTACTGGGTCCCAGCACTAGCTACCTCCCGGCCATGCTGTACCTGCTGAAGTCAAGCTGGTACTGTGCCCAGCCTTGTGCTTCTCTCTTGCCTGGAATACACACGTCATTATTGTTTGTTGTTTTGCCTTGAACCCACTGCCATAACCCGCCTTGTGCATAGTTATGAATTTAACCATCAAAAGGAGAGCATGTGAGGAGCTGTCTTCTGCTGGGGGCACACATCTGAATCAAGAGAGATATAAAAATCATTGCCTTGCCCTAAAGCAGCTGACAGTCAGGTGGATAATACAGGTCTTAGACTCTTTTTTTTTTTTTTTAATTTAAGAATATCCAGTATGAGCAGTGCCAGCTGAATGGTTTGGAGACTTTCAGTGCTTCTTGAGTTCAGAAGAAGGAAAAACAGCCTGGGGTTGGAGGTGGGCCCCAGAAGGTAGGAAATCCATCAGGAGACAGGCAGAATGATGTACAATCAAGGGGCAGATGGGTCATCCTGGGGGTGGCACCTGGCTCCCCTCTCCAGCTGTGTCACCTGCTCCTCCCTGTCTAGCCCCCCAGAGAAGAGCTGGCTTGCCCCTCGCCCAGGAGGTAAGAGCCTGGCCCCTACTGTGGAGGCCACTTTGTCTGTGTTCCCTCCTCCTGCAGAGCAAGCAAAGCCCCTTTTCCAGGGACAGAGGGGCTTCGGATGCACTCAGACCCCACCCGATCCTGAGCCCAGGGTAGATGGGACTTCACCATCCCAAGGCAGAGAGGGGTTCATCAGTCACAGGACCTTACCCTAAAGCCCCATCCACCAAGGCACAGGTTTATTCAGATGGTTTAGGCAGGCAAGATGGCTTGGGCAGGAGTTCTTCCTCAGGCCCTCTTTAATAACAGCAGCAATAATAAAGTCAATACTGCATGATATTACAGAATGCTGGTGTAATTGAGCAGATAAAGTACTTCTGAATTAATATGCTCCTCATATAACATACAGTATACAGTGTGACATACAATGCAATGTACAACATGTAATATGAACCACATCTTACAATATAGCTCAATACAGTCAGGCACAGCTTAACAATGAGGACATGCTCCGAGAAATGTGTCATTAGGCAATTTTGTGGTGGTGCAACCATCATGGAATATACTTACACAGACCTAGATGGTGTAGCTACAGCTAGGCTGTATGGTATAACCATAGCTCCGAGGCTACAGACCTGTGCAGCACGTGACTGACTTGAATACTGCAGGCAGTTGTAATACAAGGGGAACTATTTATGTATCTAAACATATCTCAACATAGAAAGGGGCAGTAAAAACATGATATAAAAGATAAAAACTGATCACCTGTGTAGAGCACTTACTGGGAACGGAGCTTGCAGGACCGGAAGTTGCTCGGGATGAGTCAGTGAGTGAGTGGAGAGTGAAGGTGCGGGCCGAGGACACTACTGTACCCTTTACAAACGTTAGACACTTGGGAGACTCTAAATTTATTTTTAAATGTTTTCCTTTCTTCAATAACAAATTAATCTTAGCTTACTATAACTTTTAGACTTTATGAACTTTTTTTTTTTTCCAGACAGAGTCTCACTCTGTCACCCAGACTGGAGTGCAGTGGCCTGATCTCTGCTCACTGCAACCTCCACCTCCTGGGTTTCAAGTGATTCCTGTGCCTCAGCTTCCCGAGTAGCTGAGATTACAGGCGGCCCCCACCACGCCCGGCTAATTTTTGTATTTTTAGTAGAGACGGGGTTTCACATGTTGGCCAGGCTGGTCTGAAATTCCCAGTCTCAGGTAATCCACCCACCTTGACCTTCCAAAGTGCTGGGATTACAGGCATCAGCCACTATGCTGGGCCTTTATAAACTTTTTAATTAGAATTTGTTTTTCTCTTTTTTAATAGCACAAGTTAAAACACTAACACATTGTACAGCTGTACAAAAATATTTTCTTTCTTTATATTTCTATTTTATAAGCCTTTTTCATTTCTATTTTTTTAAAGAGATGAGGTCTGGTTCTATCACTCAGGTTAGAGTACAGTGGCACGATTACAGCTCACTGCAGCCTCGAACTCCTGCACTCAAGTGATCCTCCCACCTCAACCTCCCAAGTAGCTGGGACTACAGTTGCATGCCACCACACCTAGCTATTTTTTTTTTTTTTTTTGTAGAGATGAGGTCTTGAATGTTGCCCAGGCTTGTCTCAAACATCTAGCCTCAAGCTATCCTCCTGCTTTGACCTCCCAAAGTGCTGTGATTATGGGTGTGAGCCATTGTGCCCAGTCAAAAATTTTAATTTTTTATTTATCTTTCTTTTTAAACTTTTTTGTTAAAAACTAAAACATAAACACACACATTAGCCTAGGCCTACGCAGGGTCAGAATCATCAGTCTCACTGTCTTTCATCTCCACATCTCGTCCCACTGGAAGGTGTTCAGGGGCAGTAACATGCATGGAGCTGTCATGTCACTTGATGATGATGCCTTCTTCTGGATACCTCCTGAAGCACCTGCCAGAGGCTGTTTTATACTTAGTATTTTTTTTGTAAGAAGAAGGAGTATGCTCTAAAATAACCATTAAAAATGTGGGATAGTGTCTTAGTTAATTTGTGTTGCTATAGGGTAATACCTGAGGCTGGGTAATTTGCTTTTTAAGAAAGGTTTATTTGGCTCTCGGTTCTGCAGGCTGCATAGGAAGCGGAGTGCTGGCATCGGCTCAGCTTCTGGCTGCTTCCATTCATGGCAGAAGGTGAAGGGGAGCCAGCACAGGCAGATTACCTGGTGAGAGAGGAAGCAAGAGACAGACGGGGGAGGTACCAGCTCCTTCTAACAATGGCTCTCAAGGGAAGGAATAGAGTGAGAAACACTCATTACCTCAAGGAGGGCACCAAGCTGTTCATGAGGGATCCTCGCCCGCGACCCAGACACCTCCCGGTGGGCCTCAGCATTGGGGATCCAATTTCAACATAAGGTTTGGGGAGACGCGCATCCCAATTATAGCATAGAGTAAATACACAAGGCGGGAACATCACCATGTATCATGAGAAAGAATGATGTTCTGTACCCGCTTGCATGCTCTGTGCTTTTCTACAACTGGCAGCGCAGTAGGTTTGTTTACACCAACATCACCACAAACACGTGAGTCATGCATCGCACTACAGTGTTATGACCGCTGCGAGGTCACTAGGCAAGAGGACTCTTTCAGCTTCGTTATAATCTTGTGAAACCACTGTCATGCATATGGCCTGTTGAGAAAACATCATTGTGTGGTGCATGACTGAAGAGTTCAGTATCAGCTGATATGGGATGTCTATTATGCAGAACTTAATGATACTTGTGTGAACAGTTCATTCTATCTAAACACAGCCAAGATAACAAACATTCCACAGAGACTGGAATCCCATGCTGAAGCCTTGGGTACCCAAGAAGCACTGGACATTCTAAGAATTCAGTAGTAACGACTGCAAAGGAACCTCTGGGCCGAGTCTTCCCTCTGCGCCTAACGGTGCTCCTGGTGTGGCGCCTTTCCCAGAGACTTCCAGCTGGCTTGAGCACCCAGCTCTACTTCCTCTGTCAGATGACCTGGGTCACCCTTCATCACCTGCTCCAGCTGAGCCAGGTGGTCCCTCCCAACCTCCCTGCTCCAGCTCCCAGCTCAGGAGAAACCTCTACTGCAGAACCGAGAGCTGTAAATATCTGTGCATGTGGTTTTCATCCTGATGAAACTGTGGGCTTCAGCAGCATTCTTGAGAACATTGAAGAGCCCATTAGTCAATCATGAAATCAATGTAGTTCCGGGTGGCGATTAGCATGAAAGAAAGAGGAGAGGAGAGGGGAGGGGAGGGGAGGGGAGAAAAAAGAGAAGAGAAGAGGAGAAGAGAAGAGAGGAGAGGAGAGGAGAGAAGAGGAAGAGAAGAGAGGAGAGAAGAGAAGAAGAGAAGAGAAGAAGAGAAGAGAAAGAAGAGGAGAGAAGGGAAGGGGAGGGGAGGGGAGAGGAGGGGAGGGGAGAGGGGAGGGGAGGGGAGAGGAGAGGAGAAAAGAAGAGAGAGAAGAGAAGAGAAGAGGAGAAGAGAAGAGAAAGAAGAGGAGAGGAGAGAAGAGAAGAGAAAAGAGAAGAGATCAGGATGTGTCATGCATGGTATGGACCAGCTTGTTTTGTAGAACTTTTGTTTCTTGTGTCTAGAGTGTCTTTGTGTATATTGTGTGTGAATGTGTGTCTGTGTCTCTGTGTGAATGGGTATGCGTAAATGTATGTGTGTGGGTCTGTGTGAGTGTGTGTGTGAATGTGTGTGTCTGCATGTGAATGTGTCTCTGTGTGTGAATGTGTGTGTATCTATGTGAATGTGTGTGCTTCTGTGTGTGTCTGCCTGTGTCTCTGTGTGTGAATAGGTGTATGTGCACTGGATCACCACATAAAATCTATGTGTGTATTGTGGATTATGATTTTGGAAGTTGAAGGCCCTGATCTAGAGGGCTGGCATTTTCCCTCAGTGCCTGATGCTTATTGGATAAGCACATGAGTTATCCTATCGATGGAGGAGTTAAATGGATAGCTAGGGAGAGTAGTGCTGATTCCTCTCAACTTCTTCTGCTCCAACAATTTCCAGTCCCTTCCCCACCAGCCTGCATCCCATCTCCCCGCAGGAAGGGGCCCCAGCCCCAGTCGGCCTCATCAGCACACTGACCTGATGCTGTAAGAGGAAGGATGCAAAAGCAGAACCCTCCCATTTGGGTATTTACAAAGCTGAAGACCCAAACTCCACTGTGTGCTGTGGTAGGTGGTGTGGCACAGAGTGGTGCCTGGTACCTGCTCCCTCCACTAAGCATCAGCACCCCTCATTACTGTCCCAGCCCTCTGTCTGCCCATCCCCCGCACAACTCCTGCACAAGGAGTGGAATAGCATCCTGGAATCCACGCTGTGCAGTCCCCGGCAGACACACACCTGAGCCCTGCTGTCCTTTCTTTGCCAGGTGTCTGACCCCACAGGACTCAGGAAAGGCGGACTCTGGGTGGAAAGCAGAGGCTGAAGGTCACCACAAGCTTCCCTCCAGAGAAAATGCTCTGATGGGTTTCACTTGTTAATCTGCTTTCACTCCAGGGAACCTTCGGGAACTGAGCCTGAGTCAAACATTTGGCTGAGGTTAGGCATGCGGCCAGACTCACTCCTGACACGCTGCGAGAGCAAACCAGGGCAGAGCAAGAGCGGCCGAGGCCCAGGTGAGGCCAAACAACCTGGACGACACTGAGCGGAGGGAAGGCAGCTGCTGGCTGGGACATGCTTTCCCAGGGTCCCTGGAAGAGCTTCCCTCACTCAGGGAAGGAGTGGAGGATGTGGAGATCTGACAGCTAGCTTCTTAGCAAGGGATAGAACACTTTGGGAACACGGATTGTCTGGGGACAGGAAGCAGAAAGCTGGGCTGGCCAGTGGCTTCCCAGGGGCCACCCACATTCCTATTAGTTCTGAGCGTAGCACAGCACGTCCCATTTGTCTTGCTGCCTGCTGCGCATAGCATGTAGTCCATGCGCAGTCTAGGGCACACTTGGGCAGTGAGTGGCTTGTAGTGCATGATTGTTGAGTGAATGAAGGACCTTGTAAGTGTCCTCAGGAAGAACTTCTAAGTGCTCTCTTGATACCAGAAAGCAGAATTCCAGAATTGTTTCCAAGCAAAGCAATTAACATGTAAATTTAAAACAAACAAACAAAAAACCTAAATGTCACAAGAGGCTCTAATGGTTGTATTAGTTGGGCATAAAATGGTAGGGTTTCTGGCTCTCATTTCTAAATTCCCAGTGTTTATCCTTCACTCTTGACACATAAGTGCACAATCAATGTTAATGAACGAAGACACTTTGATTTCCAGGGCTAAAGAAAACCTTCCCACTACCTTCACCTCCCACCCGCCCTGCCCCTAAATCAAGCCTGTTACATAATTAGCATAAAGCAAGAATTTTAAACTGGTCATTTGACACTTTCTGAGAGTTTAATATTCAAATTATAGTGAACATTCATTGAATATTTAATATTACAAAGGTATTTTTAGTTGAATATTCAAAACATTCCAAATAATCTTATCCCACATTTTAAAGAAAAGATGATTGAGTGAGACTTAGGCCCCATAACTTGTCTGAGGGCACACAGGTAGTTAAGAGGCAGGGCCAGTGCATGAATACCTGTCCGCCTGACTACAGAGTCAGACACCATATCGATGGCCTCTCTATAAAACCTGGTAGGAAAACTGCCACAAGAGTGTGGCATGATGTCTAGGTGCATAAAATCAGATTCTCAGACAGCTGAAAGCAAGGCAGGAAGGAGGCCAGCCCATCAGAAGTTTAGAAGTTCTCTGACCCTTACAGTATTTGTGAAATGAGGTAATGGCCCAGTTAGTGGATCCCCATGGTTTAACATCACAAAAAAGTCTCAGTTCAAGCTGCCCATACCTGTGGATCTTCTCCAAGAAGCCAAGGGCTGACTTTCACCAAATGGCCCAATTGTCTTCTGCGGGAGCTTGAGAGGTGGTGCCCTGAAGGAGTGAGGTCAGAGTTGGGGGCTGGAGGATGATGGAGGTACCTTACTAATGGTTCTTTACGGGTGCTCCCATAGTCCCCTGGCCTCACTCAAAGAGGCCCCTAGGCTAGAATGGAATAACAGAGGGATTTTACTCCGAATCAAGCTAAAATTGAATTAACATTCTCTATGTTTAAATTCCTCCTATAAAACGTTTTTGAAACTTTTGTGCTTCCTACTAATTGTTTGCTAAGAAGAGGTAGCAGAAAACAAAATAAATGAAATAGGAGTACATTAATATATGGGCAAAAGTATATGCAGCTAATTATGTTGAGTTTAATAGTTTATTTTTAATGTGCTCATTTGCTCTCAATTTGATAAGATACTTAAAATACAGAAACGGTCCCCGCTGGCTGTTTCATTCCTAGTTCCTACACTGAAATTGAGACTCAGAGTGAGGAAACTGCGGTCTCACTTTGGAGCCGACAGCTCCCCACCAGAGAACAGCATCCCCACGGACCGCCAGCTCCCTGGCTCCATGCAGGCCACTTGGCCTCTGGAAGCTTTTTGCTCCTTCCTGGAAAATGGGAACTTATGGCATCCATCTTGCCAAGTTGTTGTAAAGTTTCCAGATAATGAAGAAGGCACCTGGGGTGGGGTGTTAGCAAGTGTTCTAAGGTAGTTTTCATGACTGTTGTCTGCAGGAATCATCCAAAGAGAAAATAGTTCTGCAATTTTAAGTTGTTTCCTAGGTGAACATGTTTGGGAACTAGTGCCTTAAATTTTGTTCCCTCTTTATTTAAGTAGATTTTTATGACACTTTAAGGGCCAGATGTTTTCTTCTGGCTATGGGCAAACGGGGCCCGAGTGCTATGATGGGAAGTGAGAGCCATGCCTCTGTTTACTCCTGCTCATCATCTCCACCAGCAGCAGCAGCCCCCTCCCCACCGACTCTGGCAGCAGCAGATCAGGTGAGAGAGGTGAGGTAGGGTGCAGTCACAGACACGATTGACCCTCCCTCTGTGGCCTATGAGATTAAAAGTCGATTATTCACTCATGCCATGTGACCATTGCGGTTGGTGGACCTTCTGTTTTGTGTAGATATTCATGGAGCCAGGATCAGGAAAGCTCCATCTTGACCTTTACTTCCAAGATTCCCAACAGGAAATAAAGAGAGAACCTGGGGTGGAGGGGGGAGGGAAGCAAACGGTGCACAGGCTTGTAAACCCTCTGCCTTGAAGGGATATGCATCCCTTCTACCCCCATTCCATTGGCCAAAGTTGGTAACACAGCCCTGCTTCACTCCAGAAAGGAAGGGGAATGTAGCTGCCCTGAGCTTCAACAGCAGAGAGCGAGACACACTTGACGGACAACTCTCACCACCAGAGTCGCCACCATGCACAGAGCACTTACTTCACCAGCTGAGCATCTGTCATCGCTAGCGATAAGCCTGCAAATGGGGTTCAGGGATGACTTCTGTGAGGAGCAGCTGGTTGGTGGGACATGGAAAGGCAACTCACAGATGAATCAGTGAAAAACTCAACGTTGCTGTTTTACCATTCAAGGGCAACAGGAAGGCACTCCAGGGACCCCAGGAGTGTCACAGGGTGTGAAGTCATGACTTCTTGGACAAAGGAACCTGAGTCAGTTGTAAGAGAAGGCAGGACTAAAGCAACTAAGAGATGAGGAGGGGTACTGGAGGAGGGAGAGCAGAGGGGAAAAGGCTCAGAGGCAGAAGAGCCTCCAGCGCATTCTGAGAACTGCGTGTAAACCCACGGAGTGAGAAGGAGGGCTGCTTTAGGGAGGAGGTGGAAGGTGAGGGCAGTGGAGGGGCAGCGTTGGGGTAGAGGGGCAGCATCTCTTTGAAGTGCTCGAGTTCAAGGCTTGAAAAACAAGGCTTTACCCTGTAGGCTGATCAAAATAATTGTAGACTTTCTTTCTTTCTTTCTTTTTCATTCATTCTTTCTCTTTCTTTTTTTTTGAGATGGAGTCTCACTCTATCTCCCAGTCTGGAGTGTGGTGGTGCAATCTCAACCTCGGCCTCCTCGGTTCAAGTGATTCTCCTGCCTCAGCCTCCCAAGTAGCTGGGACTACAGGCATGTCCCACCACGCCCAGCTAATTTTTTGTATTTTTAGTAGAGATGGGATTTCACCATGTTGTCCAGGATGGTCTTGATCTCCTGACCTCGTGATCCACCCACCTCAGCCTCCCAAAGTGCTGGGATTATAGGCATGAGCCACCGTGTCCAGCCTTCATGGCAGGCTTTTAAGTAGGAGGGTGGCATGTGCAAGGCAATGCTACTCGGTGTGTATGGTTGGGGAGGAAGGGCACAGGCTGGCAGCAGGGAGGTCGGCTGCATCACACCCCCACAGTGTTTGGACTATGTAGGTATGAAGGGCAGAGGATTGGAGGGAGAGTGTGGGGATAGGAAGAAAAGTAGGGAGCACCTTTGCTTGGATCAGATTTTTCACTGAAAACAATGAGAAGAGCTGGACAAAATAGAAAAAGACAAAAACACATTTGAAGATGGAGAATAATGGCCAAGGCAGTGAGAATGTGAAAGGCCACAAAGAGAAAGAGAAATGATCCCAGCACTTAGACCCACACTTACCTGCAGGACCACAGCCAATTCCGAAACAAAAGAGGTTGTCCAGCTGAGACGCTCAGCAGAGCTTTTGGCACTCTTCTGGGACAGGGGTACAAAAACTGATGTTCAGAACATGTCAAGGAGGAAAGCGCCTGCTGAACACTCCCAGCTTTCAGATGGGGCCCGAGATCACAGCATGAGAGTAAGACAGAACTGGACACTGACCCTCACAGACACGGACAGCCGGCTTTGAATCTGTGTCATCCCCAGAAGACGGAAGTGATCTCCTTGGTCTAACTGCAAGGAAGAAAAATGACAGTCACTCTCATTTAAAGATAGAAAAACTCTATGCAAATTTTTAGCAAATGCAACCCAGCACTAGATAGAAAAGGCAATGTATCAAGATCAAGTTGCAAGGTTAGTTTCACACCTGAAAATCAATAAAAGTCATTTGATGTGGGAAAAAAAATCATACAATCATCTCAATAGAAGCAGAAAAAAACATTTTAAACAATTGGATGTTTGTTCTTAATTTTTAAAAAGGAACTCTTAAGCTTGTAATATAATAGAACTTTTTATCTAATTAAAATACAATAAACATAATATTAAATCATAAAATTAAGTTTTCTCCTCTGAGGTTGAGAATGAGACAAGTCTTTTACCATTTGTATTTTATGAAATGTGGTACTAAAGTTCTCAGACAGTAAAATAAAGCATATAAAGAAATACAGAAATAAAATGTATAAGAGTTAGCATGGAAATAATAAAACTGCCATTATTCCCAAATGACGTATTATATATAGAAATCCAAATGAATCTACACATAAACTATTAAAATTAATTAATTGATGTACCAAGTTCTCTGGATGCAAGGTTAATACATAAAAGTCAATTATATTTCTATAAAATATCAGTAAACAATTATTAAAGTTTAAAAAACAATTTCATTTAGATCAAATAGCTAGGAATAGATTCAACACCAGATTTGCAAACCTTCTACATAGAAAACTGTAAAATTTTCCTGAAAGAAATTAAAAAACTAAATTAATAATATACCATATTCATGGATTCAAAAAAACTAAATAGTTAGAGGTATTGATTGTTTCCCAAATGGTCTATACAGATTTAATGAAATTTTAATCAATATCCCAGCAGAATTTGTGGTGGGAACCAACAAGCTGATGCTATAATTTCTATGGAAATGGAAAAGGCTAAAAATTGCTAAGACAAACTTAAAGAAGAAGAAAATAGTTGTGGGACATACACTAGGCATAAAGACTCATAAATCTATAGTAGTTAAGTAGGGCAGGTCTGTAACAAGACTATGTAGATAGACCCATGGTACAGGATAGAGAGTCCAGAAATAGACCCACATTATATGGATATGTGATTTATGACAAAGGTAGCACATAAAATAATGGAGAAAGATTTTTTTTAAGATATATATGATATTTTTATTTTTTATTCTTTTTTTACATGCATTTTAGATTCTTTAAAAAATAAATGATGCTGGGTTGATGAGATATCCAAAAAATGAATAATCTTGACCTCTATCATATACCAAAAGCATTTTCAGGTGACCACAGATCAAAATGTGAACAACGAAATAATAAGGCTCATAGAGCATAACATTGGAGACCGTCTTTGTGACTTTGAGGTAGAGAACACAAAAAGCACTAGCCATAAAGGAAAAGATTTATACACTGGACTATATTAAAATTTATAACTTCTGTTCATCAAAGTGTGCCGTTAAAAGAATGAAAAGAGATTTGCAACATGTAACAAAAAGGTTCATAAGAAAAATAAATAAAAGACTCCTACTGATCAATATGAAAAGGACAGACAACCCGATAGAAAAATTGGCCAAAGACCTGAATAGGCACTTAACAAATGAGAATCTCCAAATGGCTAATAAACATATGAAAAGGTGCTAAACCTTATCAACCATTCCAGAGATTTAAATTAAAACCTAATGAGAGACCTCCTCATAACCACCAGAAGCGTGAAAATGAAAAATGACAACACCCGGAGTCAGTAAGATGCGGAGCAACAGAAACTCTCGGCCCTGCTGGTGGGAGTATCAGCTGACTCAGCCACACTGGGTAACCATTGGAAGCTGAATACACAGACCCCATGGGCCAGTAGTTTCATTCCTAGGTATATCTACCCCTCCCCAAATGCATAAACAAAAAAGCTTTTTCTATTGGCAGTATTTATAACAGCTAAAACCCAGAGACAACCCAAATGCCCCTTGATAGTAGAACAGAGAAATAAATGGTAATATATTCATGTAATGGAATCCTATACAGTAATGAAAATGCTGCTTCATGGCAGATCAGAAACGAATCACATGGACACAAGGTTGAGCAAGATAGGCCAGAAGCTAAAGAGCATGCACTTACTGTGTGATTTCATTTACATACAGGTTAAAAACAGGCACAAGCAATCCAAGGTCTTAGACACTGAGGCTGGGGGTGCTTTGGGAGGGAGGCACACTCATCGGGCAGGGTGTGAGGAGGGCTGTGCCATGCAGGTAATGCTGTTTGTACTCATCTGGATGGAATGACATGGGAGCATTCACTCTGTAAAATGCTATGGGCTGTACACTTATAGCTGGTACATTTTTGATGTGTCTGTTATATGTCAACAAAAGTTTATTTTTTAAAACAGAAATAAAGAAGAGGTGAACATTGGACTTGGTAGATGGCTCCAGTTCCTGGGCATGCTCATGACTGTATTTATGTGGCCGTTGGTTCATTTAGCTCAGAAACATCTCCAGCTCTCATTGGAGCCAGGTTTGGCATGGGCAGCAATATAATAGCTCAGTCACAATTGCGATTTCATAGCACCTATGAAGCAGCTTCTCTTGCACAGAAAATGGGGGCCAGCACAGATGGGTGGCTCTCTTTACCAAATTCTTCCAAAATGCACACACCTTACCCTGGGGCTCCTGTCTATGGGGCTTGAAATATCTCTGAAAAGCAGCCTGCCCTTCTCTAATGGCTTTTTCCCTTGTCCTGCAAACTTAAGATAGGCTCTGCCTGCTAGATCTTTTGCATTAAAGAAGGAAGAAAAGTAGAGAACTATCACATACACTACCCAGAGCCTCTCAGAAGTCAAGAGACTCCTGAGCAGTTGCCATTTTTTAAGGCTCCTGGAAATACATACACCCAAGCCTGGGGTCTTTCTAGGAATGGAGGTGTGTGTGTGTGTGTGTGTGTGTGTGTGTGTGTTATATATACATATTCACACGCATACAATAGAGTTGATTCTTGAATAATGCAGGGGTTGAGGCACTGATCCTCCATCCAGTCACAAATCTGCTTATAACTTTTGACTCTTTAAAAGCTTAATTACTAATAATCTCTTGTTGACTGGAAGCCTCAGATAACATAAACAGTTGATTAATACATATTTTGTACATTATATGCATTAAATACTGTATTCTTACAATGAA
This sequence comes from Aotus nancymaae, assembly GCF_030222135.1. Taxonomy (NCBI): domain Eukaryota; kingdom Metazoa; phylum Chordata; class Mammalia; order Primates; family Aotidae; genus Aotus; species Aotus nancymaae. The sequence continues at coordinate 15,004,661 of NW_026988445.1, read as the reverse complement.
GTAAGCGAAAGAGAGAAAATATTATTAAGAAAATCGTAAGGAAAAGAAAATCGATTTCCTATTCATTAAGTGGAAGTGGCTCATCATCAAAGTCTTCATCCTCATTTTCCTCACGTTGAATAGGCTGAGGAGGAGAAGGATGCGTTGGTCTTGCTGTCTCAGGCGTGGAAGAGGCAGAAGAAAATCTGTGTGTAAGGTACACACAGTCCTCTAAGACAAAGTCATAAAAATTATGGTATATTTTAATTTTTCACATTTAACATATTCATAGTTGTAGCATCGCTCTCACCATGTTCACCACACACACTCATAAAACACAGTGACAGTGTGGACGATCTTATTTAAGGACACAATTAAATCCCTAAGTGCGATGCCTTTCTGAAGGTAAGGCCAAGACCAATAATCTTCCTACCACTCACTACGACCCTGTTGCCAATGACAGTCCTACGGAAACTGTTTTAATGCACTGCTCACAGCAGCCACATGAGCTCAGCGTTCTGGTTCCCATTTCCATGGTGAATAACCAGGACAGTTAAGTAACTTTGCAGTGGTCTGCCACAGACCCAGGCCTGGCCGTCTGTCCCTCCCCTGTGCCTTGTCTTGGAGGCTCACTGTCTCTGGTATGGATTAAGCTGCTCACTCCAGCCCCCGCCCTTCTCAGGAATGAGATTTATTTACACACAGCAGCAGTGCTTACAGACAGCAGGATGTGGCCTCTCTGAGCTGTCCTGCAGAAGTAGAATGCTGTCCTGTGGTGTGTAACAAGGGGAGGGGACATTTGGTCACTCTTAACTAAGGGACACCCCCTCTCCTTTCTTGCTATTCCCTCCAGGATCCAAACACGCGGACAAGCAAGGGCAGTTACTTTGGGTTTTGTTCTTCTATTTTTCTTGTATTTTAATCAGCACGCTGTAAGGTCGGAAGAGTCCCACCCACGACCTAGAGCTTGAAGATCTTTCCAGGGGCCGCTGGGTGGTTTGCTTCAGCTCATGTGCCTCCTCCTATCACATTCGAAAAGCTCTGAGCTGAGTAAACCCGCATTCCATTTAGGTGAGATAGCAAGTTCCAAATGATGAAAACAGTTTGCAAAGAAATGTGCTAGATAGAATATTTTGAAAACAACTTGTACTTGAAGGAATGCAGGGAGAGTGAGATTAGAGAGAGGGGTTGCTTCAATCACTATCAGAAATTCTTGAGCACAATCTTTGGTATATGGGCACTTTTTTCCTTATAAAAGGATGTCACTAAAGAGGGGAGAAATGCCCTTCATTTGTCTTCTTGTGATCCTGCCCACCTCCAAGGTCCAGCCCAGCTATGACTTCACTTTGACCTGAATCCCATTCCAGCCTCAAACCCCACTCCTTCCTCTGAACCACTGATTGGCTGTGATATTTCCTTCGATACTTAACCTTGTAAGGTTTTATATTGCATCGCTTATCTTCCAGTAAGCAGATTGTGAGCTATTAGAGTGCTGACAAAGATCAAATGAAGGCTGAGTGCAGTGGCCTACGCGTGTAATCCCAATGCTTTGGGAGGCCAAGGTGGGAGGATCACCTGAGCCCAGCAGTTCAAGACCACTCTGGTAACATAGTGAGACCTCATCTCTATTAAAAATAAGAAAATAATAGCTGGGCACGATGGTGTGCACCTGTAGTTTCAGAGACTCCAGAAGCTGAGACAGGAGGATCACTTGGGCCCAGGAGTTTGAGGTTGCAGTGAGCTGTGATTGCTACTGCATCCCAGCCTGGGCAACAGAGAGAGACCGTGTCTCTTTAAAAAAAAAAAAATCAAACTGATGCTTAACGCCATAAATATTTGGTGAGTATATTAATTTTATATGTGTAATTATGTGCATTTCAAAGAAGAAATTTTAAAAATCCTTATTAGAATGGCTTTGGCTTCGAGGAACAGAAATCCCTGACTCTAATGTCCTTGTCAGTTAGGGATGTATAATTGCATATGACAAGATGTCCCAAGGTCACGGTGCAGCTCCAAGTTTGGCTCATCTGAAAACTCAACAATGTCTTTGGGGACCAGGGATCCAGTCTTCCTGCTCTGTTGACTTCTGCAGGTTGGATCGGTCTTCAGGACAATTGCCCTCATGGTGGTAAGTTGGCTGCACAATTCCAGATATCTCATCTAAAACAACAATGTCCAGAAGAAAAAGGACTGCCTCTTCTTGTGTATTTTTTAATTGTGCAAAAATCTTTCTCAGAAGCCCTCCAGTAAACTGGGAGGGGAGAAGATGGGAGGTGGGAGGGTCACTTGAGGCCAGGAGTTCAAGACCAGCTTAGTCACTATAGCAAGACCCTATCTCTTTTTTTTTTTTTTTTTTCTGAGACGGAGTTTCACTCTTGTTACCCAGGCTGGAGTGCAATGGCACGATCTCGGCTTACTGCAACCTCCGCCTCCTGGGTTCAAGCAATTCTCCTGCCTCAGCCTCCTGAGTAGCTGGGATTACAGGCACGTGCCACCATGCCCAGCTAATTTTTTGTATTTTTAGTAGAGACTGGGTTTCACCATGTTGACCAGGATGGTCTTGATCTCTTGACCTCGTTATCCACCCGCCTCGGCCTCCCAAAGTGCTGGGAATACAGGTGTGAGCCACTGCGCCCGGCCAGCAAGACCCTATCTCTTAAACAAACAAACAAAAAAAAGGTGGGGAGGAAATGTTGGTAAAGATGTAGAGAAATTAGAGTCTTTGTTTATTGCTGGTGGGAATGTAAAATGGTCCAACCACTGTGGAAAACAATTTATCAATCTCTCATAAGATTAAACATAGAGTTACCATATGACCCCAAAATTCCACTCCTAGGACTATGTGCAAAAGAATTAAAATTAGAGACTGGAACAGATGCTTGTATTCACAAAAGCCATAAAGTGTCCATTGAGGGATGAATGGGTAAATAAAATGTGGCATGTCTGTACAATGGAATACTATTCAGTCATAAAGAGGAATTAAATTTTGATATATGCTAAAACATTGATTAACATTAACGAATTATGCTAAGTGAAATATGCCAGCCAGTCACAAAAAGACAAATACTCTATGATTCCACTTATATGAGGTACCTGGAGTAGGTAATTTCGCAGAGACAGAAAGAATAAAGGTTCTCACAAACTAGGAGAAAGGAGGAGTGGGGAGCTATTGTTTAATGGGTACAATGTTTTTGTTGGGTAGAATGAAAAGCTTTTGGAATATAGATGGTGTGGATGGCTGCACAACAATATGAATGTGTGTAATGCCATGCACACTTACGAATGGTTAAAATGGTAAACAGTATGCTAGGAATATTTTACCGCAATAAAAATATGATGTCTGCCACACTGGTCTGCTTCTTTTCTTAGCTGCTAGGGTTATGGTCTTCTGAGTGTATTCTCTGCTTAGCTTGTTTTGTTTTGTTTTGTCCTGTTGGTTTGCTTTTGTTGCAGCCATCACGTGATTTACATATGACACCATAGGACGGAGTTGTGGGTGTGTCTGTTACATCTTTAGTAAGGTCCTTCCATTTGGCAGAGGATTGCACAAATCCCAGAGGGGAACCATAGTGACCTAAAGGAGGAGCTTTCATCAGTTTAATGCCAAACTGAGGAACAAACTGATTTCCTGTTATGCTTCAGGAAAACAAAACAAAGCAAAAACCAAAAACCTGACAGTTGTCCAGTGTTGACTTATCTTGCCTTTACATTTGTATGTGTGGACTTCATTTAAAAAAGCATAAATCGGGCCGGGCGTGGTGGCTCACGCCTGTAATCCAAGCACTTTGGAGGCCAAGGCAGGCGGATCACCTGAAGTTGGGAGTTCAAGACCAACCTGACCAACGTGGTGAAACCCCATCTTTAAAAGAGAAAAAAAAAAAAAAATATATATATATATATATATATATAAGCATAAATCTAGGTTTCTATTCTGTATAGAGATCTTATACAACTATAAAACCCAGAAAATACACATACACACACACACACACACACACATAAAAAAAAACTAAAAAACTGAAACTGACAACACTAATGTGGCAGATGTTTTGCAGACACTACTAAACAGATCTTTTCAGTGTGCCTATGGCTGCGAATTTGCAGTTCTTTTCAGTTTGTAACTCCCATCCCACCATGCTCTCTGGGGTGACACATTGCTCCCACCACTTTTCCTATATACAGGGCTGCCAGCTTCCCATCTGCTGAGCATGTGAGGCGTTGCCTGGCCATCAGCTGGCCTCCCTATGCCTCCGTCTGTTGTCTGGCTATGAACTGGTGATCAGTAAGTCTTGCCACATGAGGCCAGGCCTAGAAACACAAAACCCCAATGGAAATCCTGAAAATGCTGCTAAGAATGTCATTAAGATGATCCAGAATGGCTTACAGATACAGGTTTAAAATTAAAACACAAACTTAAACATTCTCGTTGAGAACAGTCAGGCTCCCTAAGTCTTTCTCTGTGAACCTCCAGTGGTTTCCAAATCCCTGGTGTCCCAGAAAGCACACAGGCCTCACATTCAGAAGAACAGGTTGACTTCACTCCCCTGTACCTCATCTGCACGCTAAGAAGGAACTAAAAGAGAATTTTTTGCTGGGCCTGCCTCCTTCCCCCTGTATGCATGGCCCACTGGGCTCTGCTTTAGGGCTCCCTCTCAGAGGGTCCTTCTTCCCTCTGGGCAGAGGCCGAGGAGCAGTTCCAGGCTGGTCCTGCCATCCTCAGTTTCCCATCTCCGTTCCTAAACTTCAGTATTGGACTCATTTTCTTACGCTTTCTTCTTCTTAGTCTCTTTCCTATCTCTGGGTCCCCAGCACTTTTAATAATCCCCAAAAGGTAGGACTTGTGAATTTAAAGAATGACTTGTGGATTTAGCGGAAAGCTAAAATTCTCGGAAGAAAAATAGAAGCAAGTTTGCATACACTAAAATATCACATTTGGGGGTGGGGATGTTGGGGCAAGAGAATGAGACACCAATATATGGCTCTGAGGCATGCTGGACACTTCAGATTGAACACATAAACCAAAACGAAAATTCTAAGCCTTCACAACCAACTGAACAGACCCCACACTGGGCCACAGGAAACCTGAACAACTGAATCTCTGGTCATGATGGGAAGGAAGGTGAAACAGGCCTCCTGATACCCCCTGCCTTTTAGAATGTAGGCACAAGTGACCAGCATTAACATTAAAATAAGATCCTAAGACTAATAGAACAGAGTCTTCAGCAATGAGATACCAAATTCCAACCTGACTCTGGTACAGCATCACATGACAGATAGCAGATCCTGAAAGAAATAAAAATATTTTACCCCAAAATAGATTTCTTTGACATATTTTGAAATGGTTCTGCAAAGTTTTCTTTCATGAGGAAAATTTTCTATTTGTAGGGAATCATAATTAGTGTAGCCAGAACTTTCCTGGATGTAGGAGAGATTAAGAAGTCTGACACCTTTTAAGGTCCGAAAAAAGGTATTTGCCATCTATTCTCTCTGAAGCCTGCCACCTGGAGGGTTTGTCTACACAACAAGAACCTTGGCTTCCACAACCCCCTTTATCTTAACTTAAGCATTTCTTTCTAATGACTTCAAGTCTTTAGCTGAACTCTTTCAATGACTTGCCAATCAGAAAATCTTTGAATCCACTCTGAGTGGATTCCACTCATAGGAACATCTCTCCACTCATAGGATTCCCTTATGAATGCATCTATAAATCTGCCACTTCGAGGTCTCCCGCTTTCCAGGCCAAACAAATGTATACCTTACGTGTATTGATTTATGTCTGCCTGTAACTTCTGTCTGCCTAAAATGTATAAAACCAACCTGTAACCTGACCACCTTGGGAACACTGTCTCAGGACTTCGTGAGACTGTTCTCTAGGCCACGGTCACTCATATTGCCTCAGAATAAGTCTCTTTAAATATTTTACAGGGTTTGCTTTTTTGTTTGTTGTTGCTGACAAAAGAAACTGGAAGGCCTTAGAAGCTGTCTCAGAACCAAAACCTTTCTAATCTTCTGTTTCTCTCTCACCACGTCCTCTTCACCCAAGTGCAGGAAGGGACCCTGGAATTTTCTTATCTGACTAAGAAGAAGATAAGTGATTAAAAGCTGCAACCACACCCAGATAGACTTTTATTTGTTCTGAGGGCAGCTCCAATAGATTGCCTGGGAGACTTTCTACATAATAAGACAACCTCTGTTCGCAGTACAGTTCTGCCCCTCACCTTCCTGTAACTTGCAGGTCCCATTCAGTTTCCTAAGAACATCATTTACAAGGCAATATCTGCCTCCCAGGCCCACTCAATTCCCCTAAAAGTTATTTGCAGTCCCTTAAATTGCCTTCATTTTCACCATCCCCCTCTCCTCCATGAAGAGATTATATAAGCCTCAACCATCTGGTCCTTCTTTGAGTCTCCTACTTGTGTGACTCGTGTCCATGTGCACATTAATACATTTGTGCATCTTATTTCCTGTTAATATATTTCTCATAAATTCATTTCAACAGATTTAGACTTTTTAAAAATCATGTTATCATGAAGAATAAATAAGCTTATACATACAAAGCAGTCAGCATACCCTGTCCCATAGTGTAACCACTCAGTGGGTTCATGTTGCCTACTGCTTATATAGAACCGATTTCTCAAAACAGGGTAACTGCAATAGAGAAAGAGTAATTTCCACAGAACTGGTTGTGTGGAAGACCAGAGTTTTATTATTACTCACACCAGTCTTCCCAAGTATTTGGGAATCAGAGTTTTTAAGGACATCTTGGTGGGTGTGGGGAGTCCAGTGAGCCAGGAGTGCTGATTGGTCAGCTTGGAGATGAAATCATAGGGATTCGAAGCTGTCTTCTTGCCCTGAGTCAGTTCCTGGGTGGGGGCCACAAGATCAGAGGAGCCAGTTTATTGATCTAGGTGGTACCAGCTGATCCATCAAGTGCAGGTTCTGCAAAATATCTCAAGCACTGATTTTAGGAACAGTTTAGGGAGGGTCAGAGTCTTGTAGCTTCCAGCGGCATGACTCCTAAACCATAATTTCTGATCTGTGGCTACCGTTTTAGTCCTACAAAGGGAGTCTAGTTCCCAGGCAAGAGGAAGGTTGATTTTTGGGAAAGGGCTGTTATCGTCTTTGTTTTAAACTATTAACTATAAACTAAGTTTCTCCCAAAGTTAGTTCAGCCTATGTCCAGGAATGGACAAGGATAGCTTGGAGGTTAGAAGCAAGATGGATTTGGTTAGGTCAGATCTTTTTCACTGCCTTAGTCACAACTTCGCAATGGGCAGTTTCAATGTTAAGTGGCTTAGTGAATAATAGCTATTAGTGGTACTGCAGCATCAAAACAAGAAACTGTAAAATGCGTTAGAGTCATAGAAGCGTTGGATCTTAGACTGGAATAAACCTTAATGGTCATCTAATTCATCTCAGTTCAAAACTCCTTGGCCCTTTGGGAAAGTGTTGTTGCTGCCCTTGCCCACTCAGCACTGCTCAGGCCTTTTCCTTGCCAATCTGCCAACTCCTCCACATACTTGGGATGAAACCACAGGCTTGGACCATCTTACACAAGCTTAAGGAGATGAATTTTTTGCAAGCAGAGAGTGTGACTCACATGGCTTTATGTACCATGCCTTCTCCAGAATTATTACATGTGGAGTCTTAATTACATTGCAGGAGTTCAGAATATGACCCCCCTAAAATATGCTTTTTTTTTGCATAAGGATTATTTGAGCTGATTATTTTGGGAAACTTTAGACTCAGGAGAAACTCTAAACATAGTGTAGAAGTTACCCTTTAATAAGGAGAATTTACATGTATAAAGAAAATCTCCATTTGTAAGGGTGTCTCCCTCTCTGTACCAGGAAGAAAAGAATGACTCTAAGTTACTGACTTATCCATGGAGAATGCGCTGACTTAAATTTGCATAACAAACCTGACCCTTGTTTACTGAGCTTTTCCTCTTAACTTCCCCATTGCTGGCCCCCTAATGCCTTTCTGTCTTAGTCCATTTTCTATTACTTATAACAGAATACCTGAAACTGGGTACTTATTGAAAGAGTTAATATGTTAAAATGTCAATACTACTCAAGGTAATCAAATTCAATGCAATTCTGATCAAGATATCAATGATATTTTTCACAGAAAGAGAAAAACCAATCCTAAAACTTACATGGAACCATGAAAGATGCTGAATAGTCAAAAACAAGTTCTGAGCAAAAAAGAGCTGAAAGCATCACATTATCTAACTTCAAAATATACTATAAAGTTGTAGTAATTAAAACAGCATGATACTGACATAAAAACAGACACATAGACCAATGGAACAGAATAAAGAACCCAAAAACAAATTTATGCATTTACTGCCAACATTTTTGACAAAGGTGCCAAGAGCATACAATGGGAAATGTATGCTCTTTCTCACCATACACAGAAATAAAAACAAAATGGATTAAAGACTTAAATCTAAGACCTGGAACTATAAAACTACTAGGGTTTTATTGGAGTAGTTGGAGAAATGCTCCATTGGGGAAACACTCCAGGACGCTGGTCTGGGCACATAATTTTTGAGTAAGACCTCAAAAGCATAGGCAAAGAAAACAAAACCAGACAAATGGAATCATCAAGCTAAGAAGCTTCTGCACAGCAAAGAAAACAATCAACAAAGTGAGAGATCAAGTGCACCATTTGACCTTTTCACTTGGGGTTTTATACGTTGGCATACTTCCAGGGTGCTGCACTACTTCTCCCCTGATTCTTCCCTTGGAGTGGGCTGTGTGCATGCACAGTGGCCTGCCAGCACCTGGGAGGGGCCACAGGCACAGTGTGTTTACTGGAGTTGTACACAGGCTCACTTGAGGTGTTTTTCCCTTAACAGTTGAATGTTCCTAGAGGAAGGTCGTATACCAGTTAAACTCTGCCATTTTGCCTCGTGGTGCACATACTTGAGCCCACTCACCCAACTACTGAGATCTTATCAAGAAGTTGCGGATCAGTAGTTCCAGGTATTTTCTGTCTATTGGGAGACTGCCTTTCCTTGGAGCCGGCTGTGACCAATTATTATTTTAGGGAGACAGTTAACATCACCTGACCGTCACCTGATGGTCATCTGACATTTCTGCTTGGAGTTTGGGGGACTTCTCCTGCCCTGCTCGTGTGTGACTAGCTGCCTACTGTAACAAAGAGACAAACCACAGAATGGGAGAAAACATTTGCAAACTAGCCATGTGACCAGGGAGTTATAACAAGAATACATAAGGAACTCAAACAACTCAATAGCAAAATAAGTAAATAATCTAATTTTAAAAACAGGTGAAATATCTGAATAGACTCTTCCCAAAAAAGGCCATGCAGATGGTCAATAGGTGTGTGTAAAATGCTCAACATCATTAATTTAATCACCAGAGAAATGAAAATCAAAACCTCAGTGAGATCTCATCTCATCTCAGTCAAAATGGCTTTTATCAAGGATAGAAACAACAAATACTGGTAATATTGTGGAGAAAAGTTTTTACACTAGTGGTAGGAATATAAATTAGCACAATCGCTACGAAAAACTGTATGGAGGTGCCTCAAAAAACTAAAAATAGAACTACCATATGACCCAGCAATCCCACAACTGGGTTGTTTATTCAAGTGAAAGGAAATCAATGTATCGAGGAGATATCTGCACTCTCATGTTTATTGCAGCACTATCCATGATAGCCAAAATACGGACTTAACCCAAGTGCACATCAATGGATGAATGGTTAAAGAAAACATGGTGTATATATACACAATAGGATATATTCAGTCATAAAATAGAATAAAATCCCATCTTGGCAGGAACAGAGATGGAATTTATGTTAAGTAAAATAAGCCAAGTCCAGAAAGTCAAAACCACATGTTCTACTCATATGTGGGCACTAAGAAAGTGGATCTCATGAGGATAGAGAGTAGATTGCTGGTTACCAGAGGCCAGAGCAGAGGGGAGAAATAGATAAAGAGAAGATGATTGACAGGAAAAATACCGTTAGAAGAAATAAGACCCAGTGTTCAATAAATTAGTAGAGTGAATATAGTAAACAACAATGCATTGTATATTTCAAAATAGCTAGTAGAGAATAATTTAAATGTTCCCAGAGTACAGATAAGATAAATGTTTAAGGTGGTGGATGTTCCAATTACCCTAATCTGATTATTACACATTATATATATGTATCAAAATATGACATGTAACCCCGAAATATGTACATCTCTTATGTATCAATTTTAAAAAGGAATGAAATTTAGTTTTTTACAGTCATGGAGACTGAAAAGCCCAAGGTCAGAGGGCTACCTCTGGTGAGAACCTTCTTGCTAGAAAGGCTCCCTGAGGCGTCCCAAGGAGGCACAGAGCATCACGTGGCCAGGAGCTGAGCCTGCTCCTGTGCTTGCCCGGGTCTCTCTTCCTCTTCTGGTAAAGCTACCAGTTCCCTTCCCATAATAACTCATTAATCCATTAATACATGAATGGGCTATTCCATTCATTAGGGCAGAACCCTCATGATCCAATCACCTCTTAAAGGCCCCACCTCTCATGCTGCCACACTGAGGATTAAGGTTCATGAGTTTTGGAGTGGCCATTCAAACCATGGCAGCTTCTTTCTTTGTTTCAGTTGAATGTTGTATTTAAGCCTGAACTCACACCACGTCTTTGTGATTTACTCTTTTTCTCTGGTTATCTCCCATACATACATGAGCTAAACGTGTTAATAAGTATTTGTTTTTCCCTTGTTAATCTATCTATTGTTACAGGGGTCTATCCCAACTAAGAACTATAAAGAGTAAAGAGAAAATTATTTTTTCTTCCCTATATTCTATCACCACTTAAATTTTATTTTGTATTTTTCCAATTTGTTTCATGCATGTCTTATCTCTCTAGCTATATGTTAAGCTCCTAGAAGGTGAGAACTGAGCTTATATCACATTTGGGCCTCCTCCAGCTCTGACCTTGAGCTTATAGCAGGGGTTTAGTGAGACTTGCTATTTGCTTGAGAAAGTATTTTGCATTTCACTGGAGCTTCACAAATGATAAATACAGAAATTATATATATATACATATATATCTGTATCTATATACATATATATGATATACCAGTTAATCTTCTCATGGTCCACAGCATACACTGCATTTAAAGAAACTTCCTCCTATTGAGATAGAGACAGTCTCCTCACTATTTGGGAACTCTAATTTTTGAAGTTATTGGTAACAATTTTGGAATTTCTGTCAAGGAGAGATTTAGGGTCATAACTTTGGTTGGGCAAGGGTATTCGGGAATTTATCTTGAAGTTATAATTACATAGTGAGTCCACTGATTTTTTTAAACTGATATTTTATGTTTATTTGAGTTAGCTTTGAGAGATATTAGAGATTACAGGGAAAGAGATCTAAAGACTTCCACTAGCAAGGTGACATGCATCAGCAGCAGCACTAGAAGTAACCATTTTAATTTAGACACTCCTGGATCTAATTCCTTTTCCGTTGTGTAAGTTGTATATTGCTGTAAGACAAATTATCCCAATACTTGGTGACATAAACAACAACAATTTATTATCTCATAGTGCCTTTGGGTCAGGAGTTCAAAAATGACTTGGTTCAGGGTCTCTCATGAGGTTGTAGTAAGATATCGGCCAGAGTTGGAGGATCCATTTCCAAGATGATGAGCTCCCACCAAGTTTGTAGGAGGCTTCGCTTCCTCACCTCTTGAGCTCTTCAATTTGTTTGAGTGTCTTCATGATATGTCAGAGGCTTCTCCAGAGGGACGGCAAGAAGGAATCTCAAAGCATGTTTATCAGGAAGCCTCAGCCGTCTTGTGCCACGCTACTACAGTTTGGACGTTTGTTCCCCAAACCTCATGCTGAAATTTAATCCCCAGTGTTGGAGGTGGGGCCTAATGGGAGGTGTTTGGGTCACGGGGTGGATCTCTCATGAATAGAGTAATGTCCTCCCTGGCTGGAGGGGAGAGGGAGGCGAGTAAATTCTGGCTTTTGTTAGTCTCCCCTCTCTCCCAGTGCCGGTTGTTAAGAAGAGCCTAGAACCTCCCCGCGGCTCTCTCGCTTCCTGTCTCACCATATGATATCCGCACACAACAGCTCCCCTTCGCTTTCCACCACGAGTGGCTCCAGCCTGAGGCCCTCACCAGAAGCAGATGCTGGCGCCGTGCTTCTCACACAGTCTGCAGAACTGTGAGCCAAATAAACCACTCTTCTTTATAGATTACCCAGCATCAGACATTCCTTTACAGCAACATAAAATGGACTAAGGCATTTAGCATTAGCTGTCTTTTTCTATTCACTAGCAGCAAGTCACCGAGTTCAGCTTGTATTCAAGGAGAGAAAACGTAAGCTCTCTCTTGAAAGGAGGCATAGTGTCAAAGAATTTGAGACCTATATTAAAACCACCAACCCATTATTAGCAAAATCACCAAGGATTGGGGAGTGTTCCACGCCTCTGACTTACCCAGAGCCATTGTTTCTGAAGTTGCATTGGTCAAAATGAGGTGTCGGAACAAAAATGCCCCCAAAATCTCAGTGGCTTAACACTATACAATTTTATTTCTCACTCTTGCCCCATATGGGTTGGGAGAGGGTCTCTGTTCATTATCACAACTCAGGGACTGAAGATGGGGAAGGCTCCGTCTCAACACACACTTCCAGGATTGCCAAGGCAGAAAAGGGATACGGCAAATCTCACACCGTTCAGAAAGCTTCAGCCTAAAAGTGACACACATCACACAATGTATTGGCCCAAGCAAGTCACATGGTCTGACTTGAAAGGGGAGACCAGGGAGTGCAGGGCTAAGTGTCTGAAATGAGGGGAACCTGAGTGCTTGCTAATATACAGTAATGTCTATTGTCACCTCCAGTTGACCCTGCTTAGTGGTATTGCACTTAGGGTAAAAAAAAGAATCAAAATGCAAGAGCAAAGTCAAAACATCCTTTGTGTGCTTTCACTGGGTTCCCTGAGGGAATGCTGTTTCGTAGAAATATTTTAAATCTATTTTATATTCAGATTGGCCTGCGTGCAGAGTCTAGAGCAGATAATACAGGAGAATGAGGTTTTTCTCCCAGTTGCATATACGAGTTGTCCCAGTTCAGTCCTCAAGTGTCCTATCAGAGAATGGTAGGAAAAGCAGGACGCAAGCCTTACAAATGGAGTTGGTGACCAGTAATTTTAAGTATCCTATTATTTTCTGCTTCTGTCAGAGGAGGGTATTCACTCCAAACCTGTGTGATTTGCTATTTGCCCCCCACCTCCAGAATTCATTAGAATTTCAGCAATAATGAATGACCCATTAAGATGTTAAGTAGCCCTCATCATTATGTATTAATCCAGCATTAAAAAATAATGGGCCTGTCCTGGAGGAAGTGGCAGCACTGTTCCTGCTGGAAAGCAGTCACTTGGCTCTAGGGAGCAGAGGCCGTGAGTGCCATTCCTCCCCAGTCATATTGGTGTCAATCTTGCAAAGCACCCACAGTCTAGTTTTGGGAACTGCAGCTGCGAAATTATTGGCAGCCCTGTTTGCATTCAACTTGGCTTACACTCCAGAAAGACACAGTGAATTTAGGAAATAGTTTAAATTTTTTCAAATTATGAATTTTCACCATATTCTAAAATACGAATTGCTAAAATAGGAGAAGAGGGCCATCCTTCAAAACCAAGCCCCTACTCTAAGTTCCCTGTTAGGGCAGCCATGTATGTAAGCCTTGGCATCAACCTTGCAGGAGAAGAACCGCTAACACAGTGAATTTCACTTCTAGGACAAGTACATTGAGCCCAGGCTCACATCAATCTACATAAGCAATTGCTTTCTAAGAAAATCATTCCAGATGGGGAGGCTCTCATCCTGTTTCCCAAACCTTGTCTGTGTGTTTTGAACACAGTGTCTGCCACTGATCTTGGGGTTTCTTTCCTAGTGATCCAGTTAAGATGTCACAGGGTCAGGCTGGGCACAGTGGCTCACACCTGTAATCCCAGCACTTTGGGAGGCCGAGGCAGATGGATCACCTGAGGTCGGGAGTTCAAGACCAGCCTGACCAACATGAAGAAACCCCATCTCTACAAAATAAATAAATAAATAAAAATTAAAAATAAAAATAAACAAAAGATGTCACAGGGTCTCATCAATTACCCAAACCCCTGACTTTCCTTCTGCCACACAGACAAAGCATCAGGGAACCCCTTCCTGCAACAGAATCTTATTTTTCTAGCCTGATTGATGGCATTTAGCATAGACTTCCTTAGTCACTTAGCTGCTTATATCACATCCACCTTGATGGTGAAGCAGTATATTTCCCTGACCCCTTTGCAGGCAGGAACTAGGGTGCTTGGGCACTAGAACTAGTCAGCCACTTTGGTGCTGGCAGGTGGAGACTGTACTGACTCAATCCTGCTGCCCTCCACCCCTTGTGGGAGGGGGAGTACAGATGAGCTGGTGCAGGAGCCAGGGTGAGCACTTTTGGGAATGGTGGAAGCAAAACTTTGTGAGCCCCATGGCAGCATCTGAAGGGCGACTGCAACCCCAAAGCCCCAGAAGGGAGGGTTACAGTGCACCTTTAGCTTTGCCATCCATGGACGGCTTAAATGTTAACAGCTCAGTAGACGGTCAGTGTGACAGCCTTTGCACCCACACTCATGGCACCTGAATTCTTGTCTGGCTTTCAGGAGGAATGAGGTCACATAAACAACTTGAAGAGCAGCAGCCAGCTCCGCCGCTCAGGTGTGTGCTTCCCTCCCAACCCACCTCCGTTGCTGAGGCAGCCGTCCCTGCAAATGGATATGACTATGAAAAGCCTCACATCCCAGTTCATCCAGAGACCAGATGGTGCTGCGTAGAAGAGCCACAGGAGCCTGTGCCCTGACCTCTCTTGACTAGCAACCCCCTCAGTCCTGCCAGCTTTGAGAGACACCATGGCAAGCTCTGAGGGCTGAATCTAATAGGTCAACAACCTCCCAAGGGCTCTATCGTGAGGCTGCACATTGGGTCCCCCTCAACACGACGTTTTTCTCCAGAAATCACAGGATTAGGCCTCCCAACCTTCTCTCCCTAAACTACCATGTCCAGGTGCTGTAAACTGACCATCAACTGAACCATAGTCATGAGAAAACGAGGATTTATATGTAGACTTGCTTGCAGGAGAAGCTGGGGGACACCGACCAGGGACCAACGCTTTGTTCCCGTGCTTTTGCCTGATCTGTGTCCTCATCCAGTACCTCGGCTGTCTTTCGCGTCTGCTGCAGTCTCACTCAGGGAAAACTGTGGCTCTTTTACGCAGCACCGTCTGGTCTCTGGATGAATTGGGATGTGCGGCTTTTCATAGTCATATCCATTTGCAGGGACGGCTGCCTCAGCAACGGGTGTGGGTTAGGAGGGAAGCACACACCTGAGCGGCGGAGCCGGCTGCTGCCCCTCCCAGACGCTTGCTCCCTCTTTCCTTCTTTGTCCTCCACCCTAGAACCTCATAATCCTGAGGCACAGTTGAGCACATCAGAGGCGAGACACAGGAACTTTTCACTGTGGCTGCTGAAAAAAAAGTGGCCTGGAAGTTTTGTTCTGGAGAATTGAGTTTAGAGCACAGCGGCTCAACCTGGGCTGCCACAGTGGCTTAGAAAGCTGTAGATGCATACAGGGGTGTGATGGTGAGTTTCATACATCAGCTTGGCCAGGCTATAGGACCCAGTTATTTAATCAAACACTAATGGAGACGTTGCTATGGAGGTATTTGTGGTGTGGGTCACATCTACAATAAGCTGATTTTCAAGAGATTGCCCTTGATTATGGGTGGGCCTCATTCAATCCGTTGAACCCCCCAAGAGCAAAAACTCAGATGTCTTACAGAAGAAACTCTGCCCCAAGACTGCAGCCTCAACTTTTGACTTGAGAGCTGCTACCCCACTGCTTCCAGGCTGGTGGCCCTGCTGGGCACAGCCTCCTGTGGCGAGTGTCATTTATCGTCTCATGCTCAGAAGGACCCCAACCCCATTCAGAAACCAAACACACCCTACGGTCAGTTTCATCTCAACCTGCCAACCACCCCACTAGGATTCTGTCCTTCTCACTGCGCTTATTACAAACAGGTGGATCAAGCTGTAACTGGGTGAGATCTGCTGATGGCTTACTGCTGCCTAAACCAGGCAGGGGTGCCTGCTCTTAAAGTTGTTTCTTTTTTTTTTTTTTTTTTCAGATCATGGCCTTGGGTGTGAGGTGAGGGAATAACTAGGGGCTAGGGAGTAGCAGATCCAGGTGTGAGACCCAGCTCTTATGTTTATTGCCTCTGTCTCCTGGTTCATCCTTGAGCCTCAGTATTCTTATCTGTAAAATGGGATCACAACAATAAGATTACTCACGGTGTTGCTGGGAGGCTCAAAGAAGGAAAGGTGTGTGAAGCATGTTGAGAACTATGAAGGAAAAATACCAAGGTTAATAATTAATTAAATCATTTTTACCACTTTCCCTCTGTCCAGGGTATAAATCCCACATAATGAGTTGTTAAGAACAACAAAAAACTTTTCTAAACTGTGGCTAAAAGCAAGGAGTGGAATCTCATCTCAGCACGTGCACTTAGGAATGTGAGGTCTGGGCCAGGCGCAGTGGCTCACGCATGTAATCACAGCACTTCGGGAGTCTGAGGTGGGCAGATCACGAGGTCAGAAGATCACTATCATCTTGGCCAACATGGTGAAACCCCGTCTCTACTAAAAATAAAAAAAAATAAAAAAAATAGCTAGGTGTGGTGGTGCATGCCTATAGTCCCAGTTACTCGGGAGGCTGAGGCAGGAGAATTGTTTGAACTCAGGAGGCAGAGATTGCAGTGAGCCGAGTTTGTGCCACTGCACTACAGCCTGGGTGACAATTCGAGACCCTGTCTCAAAATAAATAAATAAACAAATAAACAAAAAGGAATGTGAGGTCTGATCTGTAACCACCCTCCTCACACTTCTTTGTGTTTTTTGTTGTTGTTGACTTTTTTTTTTTTTTTGAGAATGTGTGGCTCTCTCTGTCACACAAAATGGAGGGCAGTGGCACGATCTCAGCTCATTGAAGCCTGTGCCTCCCAGGTTCCAGCGATTCTCCTGCTTCAGCCTCCCGAGTGCTGGGATTACAGGCGCCACCATCACATCTGGCTAATTTTTGTATTTTCAGTAGAGACAGGGTTTCACCACGTTGGCCAGGCTGGTCTCAAAAACTCCTGACCTCAGGTGATCCGCCTGCTTCAGCTTCCGAACGTACTAGAATTACAGGCCTGAGCCAAGGTGCCTGCCCCCTCCTCACATTTCCAAGATTCCCAAAGGTGGAGGGAGGCGGCTTGGTGCTGGGGCCTCACAGCCCCAACTTTTCACCGTGGCTGCTGAAAGAAGCCTCCTGGGAAGGAACAAATGGCATCAGTCTATCTGAGATGCTGGTCCCTCCGCTAACGTTTCTTCTTTGATTCCCAGCCTTTTGCACTTAGCCCAGTATAGGCTCCTTGGTGCACTGAGTTTTGAGTAGGAAGCCACCAAGTCACTGACTTCCCGGAATCTGTCTCTGCCAACACAGGCCACAGAGTCCTGTAACAACCTGCCTGGAAACAGTTATTTATAGTATTCACCTCAGGCTGACACCACTTTTAGGGCAGCAGGGAAATGAGAACATCCGCTAAGGGCGGTTTAAATCGATCTATTTTGCCCAGCTCTGCTCAGCTGGGAGAAGCCTGCTGTCTGCTGTCTGATCTGCAGCCCCTCCACTTCAGAGCAGGTAGTCATGGCTTGCACTGTGGGCTGTTCTCCCAGCCTCTACACAGCTGGACAACAACCTCTTCCTGTTCACAGGGCTCTAGTGGGGAGAAGGCATCTGTGGATGTCAGCACAGCATCTATGGAACAAGAGTTCAGGAAGGCTGTAGTGGCAACCGTGGGAAAATCCAGGTCTCTTCCTTGCTAGTGTCTGACTTACTTCCAAGACCTCTGGTTTCCCCTCCTAACTGAGGGTGGCATGCTCTGCCTGTGTGTGTCACAGAGATCTTATAACTTCCCATGAACAATGCCTGATACACAGGCGGGTAATAGTGTTGCTATTATTCTTTCTTTAATAATATGACCCAACGCAAGCAAAGAAAGAGAGGGCTTTTCAACCTCCTGGAATTGCCAAGTATCTTTCTCTTAAAGGCTAGGAACTCCCTGGCAGCCTGACTTCTTTAGGAGATCCCTTCACTGAATTCTCCATGCACCTTCAAAATCAGGCCAGCCTGAGGTTTAAATGGTAAAGCATGCGATTGGATCAGCAGCAACAGGCTGGCCAGGAACACTTTTGGAAGATGTAGGAGAGACAGCCCTGCCTGACCTGGGCTCTCTGGGGCAGATGGTTTAGCCCAACAGCATTCAATGTTGCACTCCTGGCTCATGAATAAGCATTGAGTTGGTGGTGGTGGTTCAGAGGAGCTGTTATGAATTGAATTGTGTCTGCCCAAAAGATGTTAAAGTCCTAACTCCAAGCACCTATAGATACAACCATCTTTAGGAATAGGGTCTTTGCAGATGAACAAGGTAAGATTAGGTCATTAAGGTGGACCCTAATCCAATATGACTGGTGTTCTTATATAACAGGGAAATTTGGAAGCAAACAAATACAGAGGGAAGGCTTCTGGAGACACAGGGAAATGAGTGAATACCTGAGGCTACTGGAAGCCAGGAGGATGGCCTGGAACAGATTCTCGCTCATGGCCCTCAGAAGAAACTAACCCTGCCAAGACTTTGACCTTGAACTTCCAGCCTCCAGAACTCTGAAACCATAAATTTCTGTTTAAGGCACTCTGTTTGGGATACATTGTTAGCAACAGTCTTGGGAAAGGAATACAGGGGTGTATTAGCTTATTATAAAAAAAAACTTCAGGTTGATAATAAGTATAGTTATGAAGGCTCGGAACTAGATGTGGTGGTTGATTCTTGAGATAACCGCCGAGATCCCCCACACCTCCCACGATCAATTTGTGTTAGTTCTGTTCTTTATGGGACAGTGGCATGAGTCATTGGCATCTCATTCTTGGCATTTTTTTGCCAAGCATAATCTGATAAATCCCTCCCCAGAAAAATGCCCACACATACACTCGAAAAAGGCATAGCCTTCTGCACTAAACTGCAGGCGTCTCATGTGCCTACACACTAGTGTAATGAGTTGAGAAAAACAAATAGTAGTGATGGCTCATTGTGATGTACCAGCAAAAACTCAGAAGGGAAAGTTAACAGCAGTTCACACAAAATGCATACATCGCTTATGTCGGGATGGACACCAGCTTCCTCTGGGCACATCCCTAATCACCAGCGATAACCCTGAATCATTTATCAACAAGGCCTGCTGCCAAAGCAGCGGTGCACCTGGCCCCTGCCAGGCGAGCAGGAGGGCTGTGTCTGAACTGATCCACAAGTGCCCGCTGACTTTGTTGTCACCCTCCCCGTCGGAAAGGTGAGTGCCAGCACAGCGTGAGCAGGGCAGAGGTGAAGCTGCCTCGTTTGCTCTGTGGCACGCAGAGCTGCCCTCTCACGGCTCAGGATCTTCTTCCAGGGCCTCGATTTAGTTTGCTCCAAGATAAAATGAAAAGCTCTTAGCAGACAAGTCCAGGAAAAAGCTCATTGGCTCTCAACTCTCCAATCCACCACAAACATCATTTTGTACACGCGATCAGGAGCACTAACCCAAGAGGGTCACTCGGTTGGCCCTTGTCCAGCTTTTCTCTGCCTGTCTCATCTGGAGATACAGTTTTAAGTTGCAGCAAATGCCAGTGGGCAAACAGATATTCCACGGCACTGTGTTCATAGGCAAAGACCACATGGGAATAGCCCCATTCTAAATCGCTCGTTGTCCCTAAAGCTAAAAACAGCTCAACAAATGAAGTCACTTTTTGGTTTGCACAACGTGAACTTCCTCCAAGATAATGTTAACATCTCTGCCCCTGCGTCTCACCCCAACTTATACCCACAGCAGCCACAGTGTTGCTCCCTGACCCTCTTCAGGAGTAGTCTGTGCAAAGAGGAGAGTGACAGGAAAGGGGGACAAGTCTCCAGGGATTCAGGGGCTACTTAGTAGAAAGTGTCCTTACAGGTGGTTTCCCAGACTCACATCTGCCCTCCACCATTGATTTGGTCACCGTCCACAGAAAAGGGACAAAATAGACCTGGAAATCCAGCCAGACAAATGTGATGATGAGGGCCCCATCACCTTCAGCACACTGTACTGGCTCTGCTATACTGTCCATTTTCCAATATGACTGGGGACTTGAAAAAATATTGTCATCAGATGCCCATCACCCACACTGATCTCCCTGCTGTGGGCTGAGTTGTGCCCCCGAAAATTCACACTTTTACCTAATGCCTGGGACCTCAGAATGTTAACGTACTTGGAGATAGGGTCCAGTCACCTTTACAGAGGTGATGGAGCTAAAACGAAGTCATTTGGTGATCCACAGTCCAATATGACTGGGTGCCCTTGAAAGTAGAGGAGATGAGGACACAGACACACACAGAGGGAAGACCACGTGAGGACACAGGGAGAAGACGGCCGTCTGCAAGACAAGGAGAGAGGCCTCAGAGGACGCTTGGATTTTAGATTTCTAGCCTCCAGCACTGTGAGAAAATAGATTTCTGTTGTTTAAACCACCCAGTCTGTGGCACTTTGTTAGGGCAGCCCTGGCAAACTAATACACTCCCCTTAAGTCAAAGTTGGATATACCTAACATTTGTAAAGAATGGCTAATTTTTTTTTCAAGGCTTTTGTAGCCATTTTCTTTTGGATCCTTCCAACAACTCTGCAAGATATCACAATGGCTATTTTGCAAATGGAGGAACTGAGGCTTAAGAGAGTAAAGGAATTTACTTCTTGTGCGGCAACAGCGGGCAGAGCCGGGGGACTGGAGCCGCCCTCACCCTCCGCTCTCCTAGCGATTTTCTTTTATGAGCAAACCTACATGGTGTAAAACTCTGAGCACCTGTTCTTCTCTGCACCCTTCATTATGTGAACATGGAACGTTTATAGAGCTACCTGTAGATACCCTGTAAGAGCTGAATTCCTGCTGCCTCTAACCCCAGACACTTTTGCCTGAATGTGTACTTCTCAGTATGGATAAACCTGTGACTCAGCTGGAAATTCTCATGGTGAAGGAACTGAACACAGAAAACACACATTCATAAAGACCAGATGTGGAAGACTTCAGCCCTGCTCACACCATGGCAGACGGAGACACCACAGCCACACGGTACTTGGAAACTCCAGCTTGAGATGATTGATGGAAGCGTTAAAATGCCAGAGCATTTGGGGATACGAGGGAAATGTGCTATGGGCAGTCCCAGAAGAAATGGCTCTGCTCAGATGGCGTCCTGTAGGGTGTGGCTTAATTTGCTACTCACTCATCTGGGATGTGAAACTTTGAAGACAAATACCGGCTTACTTCATTCCTCCCAGATTTTATACATGCTTTTTAAAAAACAAGTTTATTCATGTAACTAGCATAAAACAAACAGCACATATTTAAAGTGCACAATTTTATGAATTTCGACATTGGTGTACATGTGTGAAACTGTCATCGCAATCAAAATAACAAACACCTTCATCATTGCCAAGTTTCCCCATGTCCTTTTAAGCCCACCTTGCTCCCCATTCCCCTGCACAAGCCCAGCCTTCCATCCCTTCCCAGCAATCACTGATATGTTTTCTGTCACTATGCCTTAGTTTGCATTTTCTAGAATTTTATATAAATGAAATCATACAGGATGTACTATTTTTGTCTGTCTTCTTTTTTCACTCAGCATAATTACTTTGAAATCTGCCCATACTGTTGTCTGTATCAATAGTTTATTCCTTTGATCTCTGAGTGTCATTCCACTGTGTGGAAATTGCACAATTTGCTTATTCATTTGCCTGTTGAGGGACATTTGGATTGTTTTCCATTTTTGGGCCATTACCATAAAGCTGCTATGAACATTTGTATACGTGTGGACATATGCTTTCATTTCTCTTGAATAAATACCTAGAAGTGGAATGGCTGGATTGTATAGTGAGTGTATATTTAGCTTTGGAGAAACTATCCGACTGTTTTCCAAAGTAGTTGTACCATTTTCCACTCTCACCGGCAGCGTAGAAGAGTTCCAGTTCCTCTACCCACCTGTCAACACATGGTATGGTCCATTTCTAAAATGTTACCACTGCTAGGCATGTAGTGGTATCTCATTGTGATTTTCATTTGCATTTCTCTAAGGACTAATGATGCTGAGTATCTTTTCATGTTGCTTATTTTGCCTCTCATTTATCTTCTTTGGTGAAGAGAGTGTGTTCAAATCTTTGGCCCATTTTTTAAAGTTGGATTATTTATCTTCCTGTAATTGAGTCTGAAGACTCCTTCACACACAAAAAAAATTCTTTACACATCTTAGATCCAAGTTATTTGTGAGATAGGTGTTTTGCAGTTAATTCAGTAAGATATATAGACAAGAAAGGCTTATTGTGAGTAGCTGAACCACACTGTGAAATGAAATATGTACCATTTGTTCAACATTAAGTATAAATTATACATACAAAAGCTACATATAACCCACAGATGAATTACTTTTCATCTCTACCTAATGGCACTGGTGGCTCTTAGCCAGATGGGCTGAAAGAAAGCTCTGTGTCCCCACCTTTCCAAGTATTCTTTACTTCTGGCCTCTTGTCCCTGGGGTCCCTTCCTATTTCCACATCCCGCTCTGATCCACACCAACACATGGACAACTCTGGAAGCCCGAATTACCAGTGTCTTTCAGGTGAAGTCTTCAGCACCCACCATCCTGCATTGACTCATGTCAAGGGGGGCAGCTGCCTGGAACCCTGTTTTCTCCCCACTGCTAGAAGGTGGAGCTCTTTCTGGAGTCTTCTGACTTTATGCAGAAAAAGACCAATGTTTTGGTTATGTTACCTTGAGTGATTTTTTCCCCTGATTAAAAACTAACCCCCTCATCGCTACCCCTCGTCCCTTCCTGGAGGCACCAGCTGGGTGGTTGCTGCTTAAGGATGAGCAGTGACTTCTGAACAGCGACTTCTGAGTAGCACAGAATTGCCCCCTAGCTTACTTCTCTCCTGGGGACCCTCAGCTGGGAGCCCACAAGCCTAGTCTGTGTTCAGGCTCCACAGGTTTTCCTCAGAAATGATTCTAGAACCCCAGAGACAGGCCCGATGGAGATGAGGGAGACGAGGAAGGAGGGTCCCCAGGCAGCGTGCTTCCTGAAAGCACATGTCAGAGCGAAAGAGTGGGGGTTTAGAACCCTACGAAACCGGGTGTGTGTCCTCATAAGTGGGGTTCTCCCTGGCACGGCGTGACTGCACAAGACACTTTACCCTCTCAGCCGCCCTTTCCTCGTGAAAATGATACTAGTTCTTACTACAAAGCTGTATTACGTCACAGGACAACAGGAGAAGTGTGGCCATCTCATACACTAGACCGCCCCAAGTCACTGTCATCTCTTTGCTGGGTTGTTGCAGTCACCTCCTCAAAGGCCCCACTCCCACATCTGCAGTCTCTCTTCATACCACAGCCAAGAGGCTCTTTAAATCCAGGATTGAGTCACCAGCTTGTCAAAAACTCTCAAATGGTTTTCAGTCTGACTCAGAGTAAAAGACAAGATCAACCCCATGACCTGCAAAGCCCGTGGGATTACAGGCTTGCAGCCTCTTTTCACCTCACTCCTTCCCTCGCCCATGGCCTCCGTGTTGTCTGGCCATCTGCCTCAGGGCCTTAGCACTGACTGCTCCCGCCACAGCATCTCCCTCACGCATCCACCGGGCTCCCTCACTTCCCCCAACTTTCTGCTCAAGTGTGGGCTGCCTTCTTATCCTCCCTTCTCCTACCTCCTTGCTTTATATTACTCCACGGCACTTACACTGCTTGCTGTAGTATATGTTTGTAAATGCCCCGGTGTCTGCCTCTCCCCAGTAAAGCACAAACACTGTAGGAGCAGGCACTTTGCCTGTTTTATGTACAGGTATGTTTTCAGCCTTTAGAATAGAGTCTGACACACACTAGGAGCTCAATACATATTTGTTGAATGAATAAATAAATGCCTCTAGTACAGTGATCATATAAAACATTGTCTTTCTATTTCTTCCTTCTCTTCGGAAGTGATTTCTGTAGAATGGAAGATAAAACAATATGGGAAATTTCAGAGATAGAATGCAAAGAGTGTTCACAAGTATTTTAAAATATCATTGGAAATTCACATGAATGTCTCCGGAAAACATAAGGGCTTTTTACATGTGCAAATGCAAGCAACCGAACGTGACAGAAGTTGGGAAGTGCACTGTGAACAGCGTCTGGGAAGGAAGGACAATAAGCATGAGCAACTGGCAGCCAGCAAAAGCGTGGCTGAGAAAATGAGGGCTTGTAACCGAAACAAGGGCAAGGGGAAACGGTGGGAAAGAGGCAGCGGAGGGAGAGGCTGATCATCCCGGATGCTGAGAACACAAATTCCCAGCAGACCAGGAGGTGGGGTAGGGGTGGGGTGGGGAGTTTGTGGAGTGTCTTTTTGACCATAAGCCAAATAGTAAGCGCTGGGGCCCAAATGGAAAGGATTTTACTTCTCTAGGACCACAGGAAAGGAGTCACTTAGCTTCAGTAGGTGGACGCAGGACTGAGAACAAGACAGTTATCACTAAGGCCATAATAAATATGGGCGGTACCTGCAGAACCCAACTATAGCTGCCAGATGAGGGGATGTTACAATGGAGTGAGTGGCTGCTCTGCTGAGGACACTGCCATCATGCCTGGGCACCAAGTAAAGGACATCCACCATGTCCACAGGGGTCAGAAGATGTCACCTCTGGGGAGAGTGCCACCATGCTTGTGCACCAAGTAAAGGACACCCACCATGTCCACAGGGGTCAGGGAGACATCACCACTGGGGACACTGCCACCATGCCTGGGCACCGAGGAAGGGACATCCACCATGTCCACAATGGTCAGGTAAACGTCACCACTGGGGACACTGCCGCCATGCCTGGGCACCGAGGAAGGGACATCCACCATGTCCACAGGGGTCAGGTAAATGTCACCACTGGGGACACTGCCGCCATGCCTGGGCACCGAGGAAGGACATCCACCACGTCCACAGGGGCAAGGGAGAAGTCACAGAAAAGGGGATGCTTAGAGAAGCCGGCATTCACGAAGCAAACCAAATGAGAAGTAAGAAATGTCTACCAATTGGAAGGGCGCTGCAGCTGCCTAGATCCAACTGGTATCTTGCTGCACTGCCAGACAGCTTACCAAGTGGAATTGCCATGGTTCTTTCTCTTGGCCATGTGCTTTCATTGGTATCATGCAGAGGGGACCACCATTTGAGGAGTTAGAAGTGAAATTTTAAAGGAAAACCAAAGTAAAGGGACGTTTACCTTTAATGGTATCAGGAAAGATTCTAAACTTGTGAGAACATTAAACCTTAGAGTGGCTTTTTAAATCCTCTGTCTTCCACTCTGTCTTCTTTTGCATGCTCAAGTTCCCATTTCTCTTGTATCTGGGACATCTACCCTTGAGTAACTCACTGCTGACTTCCGTCATCACACATTAAACCTGCCCCGTCTTCCTTCCCACTTGCCAAAACTGCAACAGCTTCCTAACTGGCCTAAATCTCTATCGTGTCCACACAGCTCACCTAAATCATCTGTTTTGTTCTTGGATTCATTTGTGTTTTTGAGATGGAGTCTCCCTACGTTGCCCAGGCTGATCTTGTACCCTTGAGTCCAAGCAATCCTCCTGCCTCAGCCTCTCAAATAGCTGGAACTACAAGCACACGCCACTTCCCCTGGCTCTAAATCGTGTTTTTATGATGTCCTTTGACCATGCCTTTTCCCTCCTCACAAGCCTCAAGACTGCCCCCTTACCTACAGGGTAGGAAAACACCTGCCTTTTCACTCACGCACAGCTCCTTCTTAGAAACTATGCTTTCACTGTGAATATAGTGATGAACAATGAGCTATGGCTTTGGTCCTAGGGTGGTCGGGTGATATCGAGCAAATACTAAGCATTCAATAAAGAAATAATCACAAATTATGAAAGCAAAAGATTATGTTAGGAGAATCAGCTTTTGATGAGGGGTTATGATTAGGGAAAACTTTTTTGAGGAAGTGACTTTTGGGCTGAACACATGGAGGATGAGCAGAAGTTGGCCAGGGAAGGACTAACAGAAGGGATGTGCAGAGCACCGAGGTGGGGAAGCCCTTGGCCTATGGAAGAAACTGATGCAAACCCAAGGGGCTGGAGTGGCACCTATTAAGGAAAGAAGGACGCAAGGTGACACGGGGAAAGAAGCAGGGTTGCATGAGCAGCAGCAAATCCATACAAGTCAGCAGCATCCTCAGTTCTTGCCTCCTTGGAAGAAAGAATTCAACTGAGGGGCATAAGGCAGAGGGAGAGACCAAGGCACGTTTCAGAGCAGGAGTGGAAGTTTATCAGGAAGTTTTAGAGCAGGAACAAAAGGAAGTCAAGTACACTTAGAAGAGGGTCAAGCGGGTGACTTGAGAGACTCAAGTGTGCTGTTCGACCTTTACTTGGCGTTTTACGCACTGGCCTGCTTCTGGGGGGTTGCTCCCTTCTCCCCGGATTCTTCCCTCGGGGTGGCTATCCACATGAGTGTGGCCTGCCAGCGCTTGGGAGGGGCCGCATGCACAGTGCGTTTACTGAAGCTGTGTACATGCTCACTTGAGGCATTTTCTCCTTACCAGTTGAGTGTTCCTAGGGAGGTCACAGACCAGTTAACCTCCACCATTTTGCCTCTTAGGGCATGTGCTTGAGCCTACCTGCCCAACTCCTGCAGTCTTATCAAAAAGCTGCCAATCACCAGCTTCAGGTGTTTCTGTTTTAGAGAGACAGCTTAACAACCGCCTGACCATTGCCTGACCATCACCTGACGGCCACCTGACATTCCTGTGGAGGGCCTCTCCTGCCCTGCTTATGTCTGAATAACTACCCGCTGAAACAGTTGGACCACACAGGGCCTTACAGACTGGAAAAGGGTTATGGATCTGCTTGCTACTGAAGAGAGGATGACTTGGAAGCCAGGAGATTTTAGGAGGCTATTGCATAAGTGAGATGCGAGCAGGTGGTGGATCAGACCCAATGGAGAGCAGGAGATGGATGAAATGTCTTAAAGGTGGAATGAATGGGATAAATGGGACATGGTGGTGGACTGGATGTAGAGGGGATGGAAAAGAATGTCAAGAAGGGCTCCCAAATTTCAGACTGCTGAATGGAGGTTTCATTTTCCCAGACATGGAAGACACAAGAGGAGCATGTTTGTGGAGAATGACCCAGCTTAGTCCCATGCAGGTAACCCTTAGGGTTCTGGGGGTTCCATCTTTCCTCCTGAGACTATTATACTCATGTTGACAGTTTCTATCACTCCGATGGCAGTGAAATTGCTTCACCTTCCAGAATGTGCATGTGTTTTCTTCCAACCAGGATAAAATGCATAAAGGAGCAGGGGCTTCATCTGCCAGCCCTTCGTGTGCCTCACGCTGTCCAGCAGCACCATGTACCGTGCGCCATTATAGGACCTTGTAAGAATGGGTGAGCCATATTGGACTATGAATGTTTAGCCTTCAAAGCCCTATGAAGTGAGAGGTGATTATCATTATATTTCAGGAGGAGAAATCTAACCTCAGAATCACTGCATTTTAAATTACGACTTTCTAATTCACCCTGGGCTTCGGGGATGTTCACATGAAGCAGCTGGTCTATGTAAAGATCCTTGTGCTAACTACTGCCCTAGGCTGTGACAAAGCAAAAGTCACAGGCTATCTCTTTCTAACCCAGCTCTCACTCAAAATTCCCAAGTTATGTTTTTTGCAAATGGTTTGAGTTTGCCTATATGATAAGAAAATTTCATTTGATTAAAATGAACCATAGGAAACAATAGGGCCTCTATGAAGTTATGGAGGCTGAGTGTGATGGCTCATGCCTGTAATCTCAACACTTTGGGACGCCAAGGTGGAAGGATTGCTGGAGGCCAGGAGTTCGAGACTAGACCTGAGCAACATAGCAAGACCCCATCTCACAGAACTAAAAAAAAAAAAAATTAGCCAGTTGTGATGGTGCGCGCCTGTAGTCCCAGCCACTCAGGAGGTTGAAGTGATGAAATCACTTGACCCCAGGAGTTTGAGGAGCTATATTTGTACCACTGCACTCCAGTCTGGGTGACAGAGTAAGACTCTGTCTCAAAAAAAAAAAAAAAGAGAGAGAGAAGTTATAGGACTACAGGACAGTGGTAGCTGAAGCGAATTGTAAGTTCATAGATTTTAACTCCTCACTCTACAGAAGTTAGTCCCAGAATAAAAGACATCATGCCTGGCTTCAGCCCAGCAGCCCCAGGCAAGGTCCAGTGAGACCTGGGGAACTGCGGGGGCGAACCCACAAAAGGTGACATCTCCCCATGGCCCACGGCGATGGACCTCCAGAAGGAGTGTATCGTCCAGCAATTTTGTGAGTCACCCTCATGCAGTTTTTCCTGAGCAGAGAACAGGAAATGGGAATGCAGGTGGTGGAAAAAAAAGAACCAAAACCACTGTCACGCGTAAAGAAAAGTTAAAGATGCCCGCACTTATCAATTTCCTGCCACCATCCATCTACTTTACATATGTTGGCCTCTCTTTGTCTGTTTCCCTGTCTGCAAGATACAGATAATAATAGTATCCATGTAACGGGTTTGTTGTTTGAGAAGCAAATGAGCTACTACATGGAAAACATTTAAAATCACCACTGGCACATCAGAAGGGCTTGCCACATGTTGGCTTTTAGTAAGAGGACCATCACCATCATCATCATCACCACCATCTCCCACCACAGACAGATTATTTTATATTTGTTTTTGCAGATAAGGAGACTGAGGTTAAAGTGCATGTCAGTCAGCATGGGTTCTGTTATGTTGCACTAACAAATAACCCCCAGCTTCAGGTTATGGACAACCAGAGACAGTTATTCTCAGTCACGCTACATATTGGCTTCATGTCCTTTTCCACCAGAACCCAAGCTGAAGGAGCAGCCCATCTATGAAATATCCTGTCTTTCTCACGGCAGATGGTAGAGGTGGAGGAACCAAGTTTCTACTCCAAAGGGACACATGTCATTTCCACTGTCATCTCTTTAGAAACACAGTCACCTGACGAGCCTCATGTCAACAGCACAGGGAGTATAATCTCTACCCAGGGATGACTCCATGGGAAAGGGCAGCAAACATTTTAACAATCACACAATCTACCACAAAGAGTTTCAATAGCTCACCCAGGGTCACACAGATTTTAAAAGCCAAGATTCAAAGCCACTTCTGACTAATGCAAAAATCTTTCTGGGGTCCTGCCTGGCTTTTCCTCCTTTCGTTTTAAGCACGTTGTCTTTATAAAATCTTCTGTCCTTACAATATTTAAAATATAGCAACAACAACAACAATGGCAAAACAGCAACAACAACATTTAAAATTTTTAAACTAGCTTTTTTGCAAAGAATCTCAAATTGCAGAGAATCTCAATCCTTCCTCCAGTCAAAAGCTGGCTGGCCACGTCCAAGATTCCGGCTGGTTCTTTTTCAGTTGTAATTTAAGATGCTTCTTCTTTGGTTTTCTGGCTTGTGAGATGGGGATAAGTCCTTGCCCTCCATTTCAAGAATTTACTGAGCATTTACTATACTAAAAGGCTTATGTTAGTTTACTTCTCAAAACTGTGTCAAGGAATAAAATCATAGAGAACTGGGACCCTGCTCGTTGGCAGCTGGGTTTATAGGTCCTGCAGTGAACCCACCTAATAAGCTGTGTAATCACACAAAAAAACCTAGTGATTAAAAATATGGAAATTTACTTTTAAGCTCCCTTCCAGTCTTAGATTCATGAAGCTGTCATATCTTCTACTGACTATTTTCACCTCTGAGTTGTCAGGAATGAAGCAGAACCCGTCAGTCTCAAGAATCAGTATTTGAACTAATTATCTTCCAGACACTCCTGCTGACCCAGAAATTCTACTGAGGCCTTGGTCTTAGCCTCAACCTTGAAAACACTCAGCAGAAATCCAGTCCCTCTTACCCTCAGATGTTTGAGGATGTGGTCACATGGCACCTCCATGGGAACACTCTTCACTCCCTTTCTGCAGAAGGCCTGTCCTGGGGCGCCTGCTGCTCTGACTACACCCTGGGTGCTGGGCTGTTTGGGCCAGTCTCTGCTGCATGGCTCCGGAGTTGCTCCTCGGAGTGCAGGTTTGCATCTTTCAGGCTCCCAGTGTGCTCACGGTCACCCTGCATTTGGGGATGGGGGCAGTGGGGGTTGTCATTAGGCTATCTCTTTAACTGAGGCCAAGAGCTATCACTTTTTCACACTGGCTTCTCATGGTTCAACAGCATCCTCACCTAAGGGCAAAATATGATGGAGATGGAAGCGGGGGAGGGCAGGGAAGGGAGCTGGTAAAGAGGAAGGTAACACAGGGCAGCGGGAATAGAGAAAGACCACAAACATCACTTTCATCTGTCCCTGGCTGCCTCTTCACTGAAAACGACTTCCAGTCTCCCCAGGGGATGAGCATTGAGAAGTTTCCATCTCATTAACCACCTAGTGGACCCAAAAGAAGGCCATGTCCACCTCCCAGGGCCAAACAATCCCACAGCATCAGGAGTCCCTCCGCCTCTCCCCGCTCCCGAAGCGAGTGCATGAGGCCGTTTAGCAAGGCGTCCTCCCAGAGTTGCGGTCAGATGGCTCATGTCCAATCCCCAGCTCACGGGAATGTGACCAACACATCCACTCTAAAAACTTCCAGAGTCCTTGGTGTTCTTTTTTATTCTTTTAAGCTGTACGTTATGCCCTCCAGCTTACCTGGCCTCTACACGTTTGAGAAGACTGCGTATCCCACCTCCAAGGGGGTGGTCAGTGAGTGTGAAGAAAGAATTTCAAGATGAATGGGAGAAAATAGGGAATTAACAGAGAGATTTTAAAAATACGTAGTACAGATTTTTCTTAATGCAATCACATCTTTCATTTTAACTTATGACTTGTTGGAAGAGCTTCCAAAATCAGCAGTCTGAGCATTGCCTGGGTTAGCAGAAGAGAGGGAGGCTTTCTGAGGGGGTTGCAGTGGGTTCCTTCTCCCTGCCCATCTCTGTGTGGGTCCCTTCCCCAGGGCCTCCCCCTGCCCTTCCTACTGCTTTGAAACGAGGCTGACCCACGAGGCTGCTCCAAATGTGAGTGACCCAAATGAAGTCATCCCCTTCCCAGCAGGAGAGGGAGAGGAGTTGGGTTTTCATCTGATTTTCTCAGCGGATGTGGAAGTGCCATTTGTTATCGTTCTCAAATGGCTGATGGGAGAAGCCGTGGCCTGCAGACTGGGTAAGGGGTGGGGCAGGGAAGACTGGGCTCAGCTTGGGAGAGGTGCCTGGGCCCAGTCACCTGTGCCTGCTCACTCGGCCAGCAGCACTGAAGAAAGAGGTTTTAAATGGGGGTTTTTAAAATACCTCACGTTCTCACTTACAAGTGGGAGCTAAATACTGGCTATGCATGGATATAAATATGGGAACACTAGACAATGGGGACTACAAGAAGGGGAGAGAGGAAGGGGGGCAAAGGCTGAAACCCTACCTCGTGGGCTCTAATTGCTCACTTCCTAGACAACGACATCATCGGTACTCCAAACCCCAGCCTCGCAAAATCCACGCGTGTAACAAACCTGCACGTATACCCCCTGAATCTAAAAATAAAAGTTGAAATTATTTTTATTTCAAAGTAAAAAATAATTTTAATGTGTTTTGGTGTACAGCAAATAAATGAACATAAAGAGTGTTATATAATTTTATTAGAAAGTTTGACTAATTAGTCATAGAACTAAATGGGCAGCATTTTAAACCAGTAAATAGAAGATGTGAATTCTTTTCAAATACCAGACAGAAGTATTAATATGTTAAATGGAAAGTTTTTAGGACTAAAAACCATTACTGAATTAGAGACAGAAATTCAACAGGCCATATTTCTGAACACTGTAAATGACAGTAAATTATCAACTAAAATGTAAACAACCAGTAATTTCAAGCCACATACAAATTTTAAGAACTTCTAAATTAACTGCTGAATTAAATGGAAAATCTAAACTGAGATTGTTTTTAATGAGTCAGGAAAGCTCTAATTCAGCAGCGTGGTGCTAAAGACCTGAGTTCAAGTAAATAATTCTACCAATATTAGCTTAGCGTTATGGAACAAGAGACATTCTGACCACATTTAATTACTGTTCTCTGCAGTGCAGTATTGTCATTTTAGAAATGGATGCAAAATGTACGATTAAATGTCTAGGATTAAAAAAATACAAATTAAAATATAATATAATTATTTAGGTGTAATGGGACCAACAGATCATTTTTAATGGACAACCGCCATTAAAAAGACAGCTTGTTACTCACAGTTCCCAAGAGGAGGGGCCGCATTACATTTCGGGGACCATATAGGGAAGCACCAGGGTGGGCCAGAAGGCAGAAGGAGGGGGACTATGGGCCAGAGCCTTCACTGTGGTTTTTGTGAGAAGTGTGTGAGGCAGGGTAAGAAGGCTTAGGATTGGCTAGTCCTGGTAAATTTCAATAGGCTCTGGGGCCTAGGGCTGTTCTGAACCTGTACCTAGTCCTGGGGTGATGAGGGCAGGGGACAGTGAACTAGAATGTAAAAGCCCCAGAGAGGAGCTGCTGAGAGCCTGGGTCCTGCTTCTGTTGGTTTGCATATGAGAGGCACGCTTGCAGCTTGCACGTGAGCTTTTTGCTATCTCCAGGGATTGGCTGGCCCTGGGAGGGGCAGCTCCTCCAGGGTCAGCAAGACCCCTGATGTCAAAGCATCAGAATACAAAAACCAAAAGGCATGGGCAATACAGAGAGGCAGGTTCTGGATGAATACTCTGGGATCTCTGTTGAGGGTATTTTTGCATCCAGCCAGGCTGATGTCAGTCTGAAGATTTCTATTCCTAACAGGCACATAGAGTGGGAATATTCAGTGGGAGAGTATCTCCACCAGACGCATAGCGATTGCCCCAATCCTGCTTCTCCTAAGGTTTCCTGGGATTCTTCAGTGACAGATTTATCAGGTCAGTGTTCCAGCCTGTATCAGCCACACCACTTCACACCTTTCTGAGTGAGCCGGCCCATCAGCAGGGGCCAGCAGCCAACAGGCATTGACAGCTCCTGGTCGAATGTCACTGGTGGTGTTTGCAGAACAGCCCAATGTGACAGCTTCCAGGATGGCTGCCCTTGTGTTTCTTTCACAGCCTCTGTCCTGTGCTTTTCTCCCAGGAAAAGCTGAGCTAATCCTACGATTCTGTAGCCTAGCTTATTTGCTAAACAAATAGAGGAAGCAAATGACAGACTTGTTCTTTGGTCAACCTCACATCACAGGCAGAGGCACAACCAAAATTCAGAATTGCAGTTTGAACTATACACAGCGCTGCACCACCCATCCCACACTTACGGAGGGCCATAAAGAAAAACACAAAGCACAGAATAGTCTCACTGGAGGAGCTGGGGTGGTTACTGAAAGCATCACCTTCCCCACCAAGTTTCTGGAAGACAGCATATAGAGGCCCTTGTCTGCTCCAAAGAAAACAGGCCCTTATTTCATCTCTCCCTGCTCTGTCCAGCCCCATCCAACCCCGGTCCCTCCCAGACGCATGCCAGATGGGTCCTGATGAATGTCATCCCATGATCAACAATCCCCCCACTGTGAACAAACCCCAACCCATTTATTCTGTGGTTAATCCATGTTTTAATAGGTGTAATGATTAAACTGCCTTCACTAACAAATGAGTTCACTGGAATGTAAGAATTTGAGTGAATCCATTAGAAACATCTGTGGATAGACACTGACACATGACACACATACCCTATAAATGGAAATGCAGACACGGCAAAGATGAAGACAAAGGATGTCAGAGGCAACAGGCGAAGAGGCTCCCCCATTGGGTCAGAGTTCTGGCCTGACGTGGGGCCATCTGAGGCCTCCACACCTGTGTCTGCTGTGCAGTCCTCTAGGACTCACCTGGGAGAGTCGCCTGACGTGACTGACCTGCTCCGGGTCCAGCTCTCTACCTGCCCTTACCTTACCTTTGATGACATGTGGTCACTTCAAGATGCTGTCCCTGTTTTAGACCTAGTGCAAGGCCAGAGCTCACAGGCCCTGGTCTCCATGACCATGTCAGCACAGTGCAGATCCAGTGTGCAGATCCACTGTCAGTCACCTCCTCTGCCACAAGTCCCCTTACCGGTCACTTTCTTTTCTGCATGCGGAGCATTTCCCTTACTGTCCCTGTGCTGAAGGCCCCTTCGGTTATTGCTTTCCAAATTTTTTTTTTTTTTTTTGAGACGGAGTTTCTCTCTTGTTACCCAGGCTGGAGTGCAATGGCACTATCTTGGCTCACCACAACCTCCGCCTCCTGGGTTCAGGAAATTCTCCTGCCTCAGCCTCCTGAGTAGCTGGGATTACAGGCATGCGCCACCATGCCCAGCTAATTTTTGTATTTTTAGTAGAGATGGGGTTTCACCGTGTTGACCAGGATGGTCTCGATCTCTTGACCTCGTGATCCACCCACCTCGGCCTCCCAAAGTGCTGGGATTACAGGCGTGAGCCACCGCGCCCAGCCTGCTTTCCAAATTTTTGAGAATCAGAGTCTTACTCTGCCGCTCAGGAGAGTAAATTCCACCACTAGAGTTCAGTGGTGAAATCATGGTTCACTGCAGCCTCAACCTTCTGGGCTCAAGCGATCCTCCCACCTCAGCCTCCTGAGTAGCTGGGACCACAGGTGCACGCCACCACTCCCAACTAATTTAAAAAGAATAAAATTTGTAGAGATGGGGTTTCGCCACATTGCCCAGCTTGATCTCAAACTCCTAGGCTCCCACCTTGGCCTCCAAAAGTTCTGGGATTATAGGTATGAGCCACTGTGCCAGACCCACTGTCCAAATTTTCAGCGTCTTCCCTGATACCCACTTACTTTCCTATCCTAAATGCTAGCTTAGCCCATTCCCTCTACTGAGAAGAAACATGAACATTACTCAGTCCAGTTTTGACCGCTCTGGTTTGGCTCAGTCCATGCTCTCTCTCATGCTAAGCTTTCTGGGAAGGCAGCTAATTAGCAAACCATTCCATGGTCATTCTTTGCTTCAATTCTCTACCTGGCACCGTCCACCTCCCCAGCCAAAGGAGGCCAGGACAGCTACAAGAAGATCACATTTAGAGAGAATGACCACATATCCCTCCTCTTTCTTCTCTGCAGTGTCACTGTTAAAACAACAGTCACTGTCATAAGAATAAACGTGTACTGGGAGTCAGCACAGTGGCTCACACTGTAGTCCCCACTGGAGCCCAGGGATTCAGGACCAGCCTGAACAATAGAGTGAGGCTTTTTAAAAATGTATTGAGAGACGGAAATGAAATATATTATATTTTCCTTTAGGCTTCTTAACCTTTGCATTTGCTGTGTCTTGTGCTAGAAATGCCCTTTTTAACCTCTTGACTGGGGTGGGGGAGGTCTTGTTTATTTAAATTCTAGTTCATTTAAATAACCAGTTAAAATCTTACCTTCTGTGTGGAAACTGCCTCCAGCTTCCCTTCAGGAGGTCGCTGCCTCCTCCTCGGCATCCATGCTCCGAGGCCTTCTCAGGCCCTCTCCACTGTGGCTGTGCATGTGCCCCGCTGTTAGGCCATTCCTGCATTTCTATAAAGAAACACCTGAGGCTGGGTACTTTATAGAGAAAAGAGGTTTAGTTGGCTCGGATTCTGCAGGCTTTACAGGAAGCATGGTGCTGGCATCTGCTTGGCTTCTAGGGCGGCCTCAGGAAGCTTACAGTCATGGTGGAAGGTGAATGGAAAGCAGGCACGGCCCATGGCAACAACAGGAGCACGCGAGAGAGAGTTGGGGGCCCGGGAAGGTGTCACACGATTTTAAATGACCAGATCTTGTGTGAACTCAGAGCAAGAGCCCACTTATCACCAAGAGGATGGCCCCAACCACTCATCAGGAACCCACCCCCATGATCTAATCACCTCCTGCCAGGCCCTACCTCCAGCACTGGGGATGACATTTCAACATGAGATTTTGGGGGGACAAATATCCAAGCTTTGAGACCGCGAGTACTGCCTCAATCACCTCTGGATCCCCTTACGCCTCAATGACTGTTTACTGTGCAGGTGGAAGGGGACAGAGAAAGCAGTAGCCATTGGCAGTGGGGTGGGCAGCTGTGTGATGGAGTAAGAAAGAGTAACTTTAACCCTCTGTGCCTCAGTTTTCTCATCTGTGAAATAGGTGTGACAGTGGTAATACCCGTGTCCTGGTGGTGATCGTGAGAATTAGATGAGTAACTAAACACTTATATTGGTGCCTGGAATTGGCACCTAATAAATGCTCAGTGAACAATAATTCCCATTATCTTAGAGATATAGATAAGGTATTTGAACGAGCCAACTTTTATTACTTAAAGTAATGAGACATACAGTAAGATGGTTATCTTTAAAATCTAAGGCCCAGTCGTTTTAAATGGTTGTTTTTTCAAGCCATCCTGCACCCTCACTTCCTACTTTCCTTTTCTTCCATGGTGAAATGATCAAAAGTGGGATAGAGTGGGCTGGGGGTGAGGGTAAAGGTAAAAACGGGATTCAGAATAGTGTAAAAAGAGCCTGGTCAGCCCCTAAGTTGCAGAGAGGGCACAGGACACAGAACGAGGAGTTCGAGGCACAAGTTAGAGGGGGCCTTTCCACCTCAGCTCTACACAAATGCTCACTGAGACTTAGACGAGTCTCTCAATTCCTTTTAACTTCAATGTAGTCATCTGTGAAATGGGGATGAGGAGGTCACCATGGCTTCTATCGTCTCATAAATCCTGAAATAAATCTTATGATTCTCATTCTAAATGTAATTCTCCATACACAGTCATTCTATGCTGGAGAAATAATGAAAGTTTTATTTATTTTTACCATCAGCCTTAGAGGTGAACAAGCTAGTAACAAAAAAAAAAGCCAATATGTATGTGTGTATATACTTTCTTTTTAAGAAAGAGAGGAAAATAAAAAAAAATCCAAAAATCAACTTTGATTTTGGACTGTTGAAATCCAAAAATCAAATGGAGTAATAAATATTTTTACATTATTTACAAAGCTATTTATTTATAATATTTAAAACATATATGATGTATCATATATTATATATAAATATATATGAATGGCTGTTGTGTCATTAATAGGTATATCTGATGGTTTTCATAATGGTCTCTCACCAACACATCATTTGAAATGGAAATCATAACTTTGAGCACTATGAAAACTCCCGTTTCCCAGGAGGAAGTTTAGAATTTAGAATTGCTGATGCTCTAAGAGTCAACTTTCCCGAAGCTGGGCGGCCTCACCCTAGGAGAAGCATTAGCACAGAGAGTGGCCAGTTCCTTGATGACGGGTTTTCCATTCTCACGCTTTCCAGTCTAGAGCTGACCCGTCTTTGTGTGGTTATTTATTAAAGGCCAGATTCAGCAGGATGGGACGTGACTGACCACAACAGAGCCAGGTTGCTGGGTGCTGTGAAAATGCCTCGTGTTGTATCACATCTCCTGCAAATGAGCTCCCTGCCTTCCCCACCCCATTTCTCATTAGTTCTCCCCAAGCCCCCACCCACCCGGGTAGCTGGAGGGTGGGATGCAATTACCCCTGACCCAGATTTATAGCTAGGGTTGGGGAGAAGGAAGTGACCATCCTGGCAGGTTAAATGGCTTGACCTGGGTCACACTGCCATCACTAACTGCAAAAAAAGGCCTATTTTGCTGGCCTTTCAAATCTCAGAGCACACAGCTGCGACCCGAGAACCACATGGCTTCCCTGCTGGCCTGTTTGGATTATTCATGCAGAAATGGAGGAGCTCCTTACTCAGGATTATGTGTGCCTTGGCAGCTAACTCTAATTCTGGTGTTGTGTTACTTCTTAATCATTTGGAAGAAAAAGTCTTTTGATTTTTTCAATCAGGGTTTACCACATTTTGATGTCCCGAAACCAGATGAAAGTACATGTCTGAATTTTCCATGTTTGAGGATGTTGTATTTGGAGAGATCTTAGCCTGCAAGGAATTGCTTTTAGAGAAAGTCTCTCTCAGTTTGGAGGCAGTAGGAGTTATAGCTACAAATGTGTCTTGTAATTTTTTTTAATTATGATAGACGTATGTAACAAAATTCACCATTTAACTATTTTTAAATGTATAGTTCTGTGGCATTCAGTGCATTCACATAGTTGTTCTAACATCACCACCACTCATCTCTAGTAGTCTCCTTAGCTTCTCAAACAGAAACTGTCCCGTTAAACACTAACTCCCCATTCCTCCCTCCCCTCCACCCCTGGAACCCATCATTCTACTTTCTGTCTCTATGAATGTGACTATTCTAGGTACCTCCTATAAGCAGAATCATACAGTATTTGTCCTTATGTGACTGACTTAATTCACTTGGCATAATATCTTCAAGGTTCATCCATGTTGTGGAATGTTTCCAAATTTCTTTCCTTAGATAAGGCTAAATAATATTCCACTGTATGGATATACCACATTCTTTTAGCCATTCATTTGTTGATAGACATGAATTGATCCTCTTGAACATTTAAATCAGCTATTCCCATTAGCCTTATTTCCTTTCAAATAAAAATTTCAGAAAACTTGCATCAGGTAAATGTGTTTTTTTTTTTAATTTTTGATTTTTTAAAAAAGACAAAACTCAAACTGTGTAAGAGTTGAAGTTAACACTTTAAAAAGACTTGAGAAAGTGTTTGACTGTGATGTCACCACCCAAGAAACCCTCCCTTTATTCCCAGCAGCAGCAGCAGCCATGTGGAGGTAGGAGCAAGGTAATAACCTGGACACCGGTTGGGAAGTTCTTTAAATAATTGAGGTAAGATATGAGAAGGGCCTGAAACAAGGATGTAAATGGCCTGAGAAAGGAGAGAGCAGGGCCAGGTTTGCAAGGTGTTTAAGAGTGGAATGTACTCCTGGGATGTATTCGGGGGGCGTTAATTGACAGGGGGTGAGGGGAGAGGCTGCAATTCACAATACCAGGGACCAGATCGCTGGTGAGGAGTGAACCAACGTGAGATGAACGGCTCCCATAGACCCTAAACTCAGTGCATGCTTCCCAGAGCACATAGGCCCCAAGGCTTTCGGCCAAAATCAAATAATTGATTTTCGTGCATCAATTTTGACTACTAAAAGTCTTTTTTCTTTTTCCCTGATACTTCTTTGTGCATTCTACTGTTTTCTAAATGGGTGGGCTTGAGTGTCAATTGGTTACCTTACTTACACTCTGTCTCGCTTTCTGAATATCACTGCTTCTTCCATTGCACGTTGTTTTCCATCTTCAAATTCATCCTAGTTTCTCATTTACTTTATATGCATCTGCTTATCTTACAATACAGGATAGAACTTCCTGCTATTATAAAGTAAGTATTCCGTGAGCAAAGATGTTACCATGCAGTTAACAGAGCTAAGCCTTCAGGGTCCCTCCCTTATTTGAACTCTTTCCAAGGCCCTGAAAGAGGCCTTGGCAATTCTGTAATTGTAATTTTGTATTATTTTTCTTAACAAGTGTCCCCCAGATTTTATAAGCATAAAGCTCTTCAAAACCTGGGTTTGCCCTGCTTGTGAGTCAGGACTGAGCTGGAAAGCCAGGATGCTGAGTTGCCTTCTCACCGAGGGATTTCTGGAGGCCTTTTCATCTGAAAAACGGGGGAGCTTTTACCCTCACATCAACGGTGTCCTCTCTTCCCCTCCCCACCCTCGTTTGCTTTTCCAAATCTTCTTGATGTTGATAAAAATGGGCTTGTTCAGCAAAATGAAACAAGAAAATTGAGACAATTGCCTCAGTTGAGATGAGACTGTTGTGGGGCCGTTAAATGTATAGCCTCGATTTTTCTAAAATCACCCCGAAGTTTAGTGATTCTCCCTCCCTTGGCCTGGGACCCCAGGGTAGAGAGCCAGGCTGCTCATCTTTGTCCTTCACACACGTGCATGATTGCTCTGGCAGGGAACACGTGTGCTGCTCACAACCCGTGGAGACCAGAGGATAAATCAAATTGTTCTGTGCAGAGAGAAATTGGGTCCTGAGCAGCAAATCAATGGATAATCCATGTGCATTTTTAATGCACTTTTCCTTGCATTTAACACCATCCTTCTACCCAGACCCACCCCCTCAGACAATGGGAAACAAAAGCCCTTTCCCCTTGGCCCCATGAGTTACCTCCCAGCAGTTGGGCTCTTGCAGACCCACATGACAGCAGCTGGCAGAGGATCAAGTGCTGTAAAGGGGGAAGGGGAGAAAGCCCCCCTGAGGGGGGGGGCTGGACTTTGGTGACCGATCACCATAATCACCGCCTTTAGAGAGAGGGAAGGGCAAACAGTAAAAATCTATATTTTTGATGAATAAAACACAACTGGGTTCATGTTGGGAAGGTGAAATAATGAGAGAGCGCTTGGCAGGTTTGTAAACTGATGTGTTTCTCTCCCACAGCTCTGGAATTGTTGAGTTGCCCCAGTGATAGGAGGCCCTGAGGCCCTGGTGCTGATTTTCAGAATCAGGTTCGAGTTATCCCAATGTTAACTCCCAGAGAGGGAGATCCCCAAAGCCATTTGGAGAAGGACTTTGTACTTTTCTGTATCCAAAACTTGAGTAGAAATGGCCTTTCTTAGGGACAAACAAAAATTCAACACATTTTTATAGCATCAACATTTTAAATTAAAATGTAAGCTACAAATAGAGAAAAGTGCACACATCATAAATATACAGTTCAAGGCTGGGCATGATGGCTCACATCTGTAATCCCAGCACTTTGGAAGGTTGAAGCAGGCAGATCACTTGAGCCCAGGAGTTCAAGACCAGCCTGGGCCACATAGTGAGACACTGTCTCTACAAAAAATAAAATGTTATCCAGCTGTGGTAGTGTGCATCTACGGTCCCAACTACCTGGGAGGCTGAAGCAGGAGGATCACTTGAGCCTGGGAAGTCGAGGCTGCAGTGAGCTGCGAACACACCATTGCACTGCAGACGGGGTGACAGATACCCTGTCTCTAAAAATAATAAAATCAAGCAAACAAATAAAAAAAATACACAGCTTAATAGGGACTCACAAAGCCAATACACTGGAGAAACCAAAAACACAATATAGAAATGCAATCAAGAGGGTGGGGCACGGTGACTCACACCTGTAATCTCAGCACTTTGGGAGGCTGAGGTGGGTGGATCACGAGGTCAGGAGTTCAAGACCAGCCTAGATCATGAGGTCTGGAGTTCAAGACTAGCCTGGCCAACATGGTGAAACCCCATCTCTGCTAAAAATACAAATAAATTAGCTGGGCATGGTGACAGACACCTGTAATCCCAGCTGCTTGGGAGGCTGAGGCAGGAGAATTGCTTGAACCCAGGAGGCGGAGGTTGTAGTGAACCAAGATTGTGCCACTGCACTCCAGCCTGGGTGACAGAGCCAGACTCTGAAGAAAAGAAAAAGAAGATGAAAAAGAAAGAAAGAAAGAGACAGAAAGAGAGAAAGCAAGCAAGCAGGAAAGGCGGGAACGGAAAGGAAGGGGAGGGGAGGGGAGGGAGAGAGAAAGAGAGAAAAGAAAAGAAAGAAGAAGGGAAGAAGGGGAGGAAAGAGGAAGGAAGGAAGGAGGGAAGGAAGGAAGGAAAAGAAAGAAAAGCAACTGAGAAAGAGAACACAGGGCCTTCCCCGTGTCCTCTCCCACCCACTGCCTCCCTCTTTACTGCCTTAATTAAGGTAGCCATGATCTTAATTTCTAATACCACAGAGTACTTTTGCCTCTTTCTGAACTTTACATAAATGGAGTCACACAGTAGGGTCTCTTTAATTTCTGATGTATCACGCTCACATTGTATTTGAACTTCCTCTGTTTCGCTGTAGCAGTCAGTTGTCCATTTACATGGGTGTGTGGTATATTCCCTTGATGAATGTACTGCAGTTTATTTGTCCATTCTACTGTTGATGGAAATTGGAATTGTTTCCAGTCTTGCTACAAACATTCGTACCATGTCATTTGAAATATAAATAAGTATTTTGAGGGACTATTTCTAGGAATGGGATTCCTGGATCATAGGGTATTTGTAAGTTTAGCTTTAGTAGATACTGCAAACCTACCAAATCAACTTATTATTCAATGAAGGGTATAGTACTCTTTTTAATATTTTCCCATTTTTATTTTATTTCTTTAATTGACATATTTGTCGGGTACATAGTGGTGTTTTGATAGATAAAGCGATCAGATCAGGGTAATCGGCATATCTACCATCTCAAACAATTATCATTCTTCATGCTAGGGACATTTAATATCCTCCTTCTAGCTATTTGAAACTATAGTATGTTATTGTCATCTATAGTCATCCTACAGTGCTATAAAACACTAGAACTTAATTCTATCTAGCTGTAATTTTGCATCCTTTAAAATCTCCCCCTATCCATCAATTCCCCCTGCCCTCCCAGACTCTAGTATCCTCTGTTCTTTTTGAAATTGAGTGAAATACAAATGGAAAGACAATGTATAGTCCCACTCTCCCAGAGATTCCATGTGGTCAAGGGATCTGCTTGTGAAAGAGTGAAGAACAACTTATTTGATTGGGCACCAAATTGATGAATTGATACCAAGTGTCATAGGATCAAAGTCATAGGTAGGGGAGAATGCCCAGGCCTCTTTCCCCAACAACAGTGAGGAAATTGACTTTACAGGGACATGCCAGTCCCCAGGCTCATGGGGGGCTTGCCCTTTCCCTCTACTCCTTCCCTGCAGCATCTTTGCCTCTCTGCTTTTGATTCTCATCACACTGTAGAAGGCCTCAGTGTCTGTGCACGAGGTACTGTCAAATAGAACAATAAAACAACAATAGAGATTTTTTTCTTATAGAAATTTCAGCCAAGTTATTTGAAACCAGTTCGCCCTATGAAAACAATCAAAGCTCTAATTTAAATACTCAAAACGTCTCCTTAACGGTGTCAAACAGCTGACAAAGTTGTAAGAAACTTCCATGCCAAAGCCTATGGTGAGCAGAAACAGAGAAACAAGGAGAGGAGAGGCTGCTTCTACCCGAGGTCCTTTGCCAAGCCAGGCAGGCCTGGCCTTCAGTTTTAGCAGCATTGAGGGCCGGGGACCAGAAGTTAAGGCCCAGTGTTGACCAAAGGAGGGAAATCTAACAGGATACCTTCTCCACATAAGCTGGGATTCCAGCAGTCTACAGCCTAAGGACAGTGGTTAACCAGAAATAAAACCACCTCACTTTCCACCTCTGGGAGACTGCAGGTAAGGTTCTCTTGGTGATAATTAGAGCAGAGGAAAAATATCAGAAAAATAATCACAGCCCCTAAGGAGTTGTGACCACAGGGTGACTCTTGTAAGGATGTGCATCGTAGTTGCACATCACCTGAGTAGTACCGGTAACCTTTAATTATGAATTTATTTTAAAGTAGTCCCAGGCTGGTAGTGCCTTCAGGTGTCTAGAAGAATGAACCCCAAATTCTATTATGGATAAGTATCTTCTAAACATCGACCTAGAAATACTTCTACAAGGACAATGAGTAGTAACACAGTAAAAACCAGCCAAGCACACAAGGAAACGAGGCATCACAGACAAAAAACAACTGAAAGAATAAACAGAAAGAATATGCCTTTAATATTTAGATATTGAAATTATCAAAGTCAAATAATGATGCTCACCATGTTTAAAGAAATAAAATAGGCTTAAAAATAATTCCAGATAACAGGAATCTATAAAAAGTGACCTAGCATATTTTTAAAAGGACAAATAGAACTTCTAGAAATAATAATACAATATCTAAAAGTTAAAATTCCTTTGGCAGGTT
This sequence comes from Aotus nancymaae, assembly GCF_030222135.1. Taxonomy (NCBI): domain Eukaryota; kingdom Metazoa; phylum Chordata; class Mammalia; order Primates; family Aotidae; genus Aotus; species Aotus nancymaae. Next base: position 14,960,816 of record NW_026988445.1, on the reverse strand, counting down.
TAATAGCAAATTAACACAGCTAAAGAGAAAATTGTCATATTTCATAAGATCTGAGACACTATTGATTATAAGATGCACCGCTATTTTATGAACGCTAAGAAAACAATGTTGTCAATTAAACTATGGCACAATGCTTTTCTATTAGAAATTTTAGTTTGCACTTACTGAAAGAGCTCTTTTAGACTTTTATTTTTAAACTCTTGTGCCTAAATCGAACCCTTATGCAGACATAAAAGGGAAAATATGATTGAAATGAACTGGTTTAAGATGTTCCTAAAACCTCTTCACAGGCAGAGTCTGATTCTTCCAAGTCATTTTTAACTCTAAGTTTCACTTGTGTTTTTTCACTTGCTGTTGAGATGCCCCCATGACTGTTTCCAGGATCTTCTTTCAGGGCTCTAATTCCCATTCTGCGAGGTCTGATTCTGGTGCTTTTGTGACCCTGCCAGACATGGCCAATTTATAAAAGGTTTTCCGCTGCAGTGCAATTCCATGAAAAGGTTTTGGAAGTCAAGTAGGGCTCACTTCTATCCTTCCCCAAATTGCCCTGTTTGTTGATTGAAACATCAAAGAACTACAGTGGTCCAGTCCTGCTGTCACAAGTAACAACTATGTTCACCTCTGGGCAGATGATGACTGTGGTTTTAAAACAGCATCAGTTGTAAGACACAGCGCTGTTTCAGTATGTTCAAGTGTGAAAAATATATACAGTTGGTCCTCAGTATCCACAGGGGATTGGTTCCAGGACCCGCTCCGTTACAAACTCCGCAGATGCTTACATCCTTTATATAAAATGACATAGTATTTGCATGTAACCTATGCACATCCTCCCATATACTTCATCTTAGTGTAATATCTAGCACATCCTCATTATCTTAGATGACTTCTCATACCTAATACAATGTAAATGCTATGTAGATAGCTGGGATATGGTAGTAGTTTATTTGTATTATTTTTTATTGTTGTGTTGTTATTTTATTTATTTATTTACTTGGAATATTTTCAATCTGTGGTTAGTTGAACCCGCAGAGGCTGAATCCACTGATAGGGAGGACTGACTGTAGATATCTCAGAATGTGTAAAGAATGGTAGATAAGACCTGCTCCCACATATTTGGGGTCTCCTTATATCTACTGCTGCCAGTCTAAGGGGCTTTCAACCCTTTCTGTTTTATGATTCCAGCTCCCCAGCCCCACCTCCCACACTCTTCCAGTTCTGGGCTGCCCCCAGGTGCTCAGAGTTCTTGACAGCCCTCCTCACTCCACCCCTGACCTCGCCCTTACTCCTCTTGCCACCGGCTCCTAGCCATCTGCTATTGGCACTGCCTGGGCATGGTCCTCTTCATGCAGTCAGACTCTCCCCGGCCAGGTCTTCCTGGGGTGCTTATCAGATGAGCACCTTGTGGAGCTTCATTAGCTCTTTGGTACTGAAGGCAAGGTTTAATGCACAGACGAACATTTTATCAAGTGGTAGCCACAGACTAAGTTCCTTTTGGCCAATAAATATTTGTCAAATTCCTGCTTTGGGAGCCCGTGAGAAGAGCTTCTAAAAGGATCACGCAGAGAGAGCCGAGACACTTTGTCCCTGTCCTCTGGGAACATTCATCAGAGACGCACTCAGCCATGAGAACAGTGCATGGCCGCAGGAAGGGGTTTCATGAAGTGCTTGAGCAGTGTTTGAGACAGTACGTTTAAATTGTAATATTGTATTCAGTAGGTCTGGTCAAAATGACTCATAATAGCGTTTCAACTCTAGTTTTTTCCCACTTGCAATTGATACAGCCTTCAATTTTTCACCATAGGATAGTTTATCTTTTCATTTTATCAGGGAAATAGGATCCCACACACCAGACTGTTTGTATAGAATTATGTAATACAGCCATCATCAATTTTGAGAAATTTGCTTTTACATATCATTTACACATTGTTTCTGTCCAATTAAAGTTACTAAAGATTTCTGTTCATACTTAGGGAAGGGAAGCATGATTTTTCCATTGGCCAGTCTTCTTAGAGAATGCAAATTTATTTGCAAACTCTTCCTCTCCAGCAGCCACAACCCCAAAACGGCTTCCTTAGCCATGAACGCCCTTGGAGTTTGATGGAGTGACATGAGTGGAGCATAAGGTTTGTCTTCTGCTGCTGCAACACATTCCTCAAACCTGAGGGCCTCAACAATACAAAGTTATTATCTTACAGTTCTGGAGCTCAGAGGTCTGACACAATTCTTATTGGGTAATAGTCAAAGTTTTGACAAGGCTGCGTTCCTTGTGGAGGCTCTAGGGGAGAATTCTTCCTTCCCTCTTCCAGTTTCTTTCTTTTTTTATTTTTTTTTGAGATGAAGTCTTGCTCTGTCACACAGGCTGGAGTGCAGTGGCGTGATTTCCAGCTTACTGCAACCTCTGCCTCCTGGGTTCAAGCGATTCTCTTGCCTCAGCCTCCTGAGTAGCTGGGATTACAAGAACACACCACCACGCCCAGCTAATTTTTGTATTTTTAGTAGAGATGGGTTATCGCCACTTTGACCAGACTGATCTTGAACTCCTGACCTCAGGTGATCCACCCGCCTCAGCCTCCCAAAGTGCTGGGATTACAGGCGTGCGCCACTGCACCCAGCTGCCCTCTTCCTTAGCTCATGACCACTTTGCTCCATCTTCAAAGCCAGCAATGCTGCATCTCTCTGATCATTCTTCTGTATCACATCTCCCTCTGATCCTCTTCTGCCTGCCTCTTCTACGTTTAAGGACTCTCGTTCTTGAACAAGGACATTGGTCCTTGGATAGTCTAAGATAATCTCCCTACCTTAAGGTCAGTTTATTAGCCACCTTAATTCCATCTGCAATCTTCATCCCCTTTGCCATGTAGCATAACGTAGTCACAGGTTCTAGAGATTCGGGCACAGATATCTTTGGGGAGCATTATTCCGCCTACCACAGTCTGGAGAAGATGAGAATTGGCCAGGTCATGGAGGGAACAGCAGCCTTAGCGCTGCTTTCTGATCCAAGGACAACACACTGGGAATGGCTGTGAGACAATTCTTCCGAAGGATATTTGCTGACCATCAAGAATCTGTCTAAGTGACAGTGGTTTTCTGTCTCTGTGTATACCATGTCCAGACCCTATTGGTCCCCAAGGATGTTTCATCTCAGAGAGACATATCCAGCTCAGTGTTTCAGCATCGTTTACAATATGGGGAAGAATTCCTCCTGGATCTCAAAGGGGATAAATGGTGGAATTAGTGAGAATTTCTGAAATTAGGAAAGTTAAAAGTTGGCAAACTCTCCTTTATCATTCATATTAGGCTTAAACTTAGCCACTTACCCAGATTGCCTTGAGCCTCCATGCCATCCTCTTCACTGTTAAGTGAGCATGGCCAATCTGGTTCATTATTTATTTCTTTACTTAGAGACAGGCAGGGTCTCTTTCTGTCATGAGGTTGGAGTACAGTTGCCCAGTCATAGCACTGCAGCCTTAACCTCCTGGGCTCAAGTGATCCTCCCACCTCAGCCTCCCTAGTAGTGGGGACTACAGTCATTCACCACCACACCTGGGTAATTTTTAAATGTTTTGTAGAGACAGGGGTTTCACTGTGCTGCCCAGGCTGCTCTCAAACTCCTGGGCTCAAGCAATCCTCCTACCTTGGCCTCTCAAAGTGCTTAAATTACAGGTGTGCGTCACAAAACCCGGCTCCAATCCATTTTATACTCTGATCCATCAGCACTGAGTTACACAGAAGACAACACACTCTCACTAGTGTAAGCGGAGAATAATTTATTCAGGGTTTGAAATGGTTTACAGAATCATTGGGAGAGCTGAGGAAACAGATTTGAGGCTGAGCTTCTAGGAATCACATCTGAAGCCACATTGCAGGACTGGTTGCCAAAGTCACCCCAGTCCCCACAGTCCCCACAGCTCCTGCTGCCCTGAGGAGGCTGCCTGCTGAATCAGGAACCCACAGTTAGCACTGCAGTCTGCAGAGCTGCCCAGGGAAAGCTGCCTCCAAGAAATCAAGGCGCTGTTCCTGCAGCTGCTGATTGCAGAACCACGATCTTTCTGCTACAGTCCCGCACCTGCAAAACTGGAAGTCTTGTGTCCCGCCTCTTGTTCCCCTTAACTCTGCTCTGAAATCAACCCTTCTAGGAGGGAATTTGCTTGGCAGATACTAGTCACACCTGGAGCCTTGGGCCTAGGAAATGTAGGGTTTAGCTCTCCAGGCTCTGGGTGAAGGAAAGGAGAGTGTTAGGATACACAGTGAGGAATTGGCCCAGGGCACGCACCATCCTCAGTGAGACGGTGGGGAGAGTTAGCCCCCGAAGCCCCCAGGACCTCTGTGGAAAGTGATTTCACCTGCGTGAGGATCACCCAAACAGCGTCTGAAACAGGGTTCCCCAGCGCATGTTGCATCTTCCTCCTCCTTCTTTACATCTTTCTTTTTTTTCAACAAAATTTCCTGGGCTTATGTGGTTTCGTGTTTGGGTTGGCTTTTGATTTAGCTGAACTGGTTCACTTATTCTGGCTTTGCGGCTGCCCCAGTGAAATATGTACATATTTTGCCTGTGTACGGCTATCTTTTCCTGTTTTCCTTCAGGGAGAATGCATCAGTGCAGAGTCCATGGCACTGCTCCAGATAAAACAGCTCCGCGGAATCATCACCACTGGCAGAGCTCTCTGGTTGACTCATGAGGATTGGGAATAAATGACCAAATATAAACAGTGGAGTGGTGCCAACTGAGGCTCCCTTGTAGCAAACAGTCCCCTGTGGCATGTGAAAAAGAGGCCGGGAAAAGCCCAGCTGTGGGCACCTTGCCACTGACTGCTGCTAATTTGCTGCCATGACTACTCAAGGGCACACTGATTTCTGCTTTTCAGAAAACTCTTGTGCATTGTTTCTTCTACTGTCTGCATTTGGCCGACTAACCTGCGAGGCACTGGGTCCCTCAGCCAGTCAGGGCTTAGGCCTGTTTCATCACATTGCAAATCCCTCAGCGGCTGGTTGGTACCAGTGAGAGAGGACACATTGGTATTCCTGACCAAGTCTTGCTGGCCTTTAGCTTCCACATGCTTACCTGCAAAATCCTCACCTTATCTGGTGTAACCAAGATCAAAAATATATGATAGATAGACAGATAGATAGATGATATATAGATAGATGCATAGATGCATAGATGAGATAGGTAGACGATAAATAAATGAAAAATAGAAGGATGATAGGATAGGTAGGTAGATAGATAATCAATAGGTAGTTGACAGACACCCAGAAAGAGGCGTGTAGATGTCACAGCACCGGTCACTGAGGAATCCTGAACCACCTCACACATGCGCGGCACCAGGACCCTCTCCTCCTTCTCTGGCTCCTTACTGAATCTCCTGCCCAGAAGCTGCTGGAGGCATCAGTGACTGCCCTCCAAGTTTAGCACCCTGCTGGGGGGTGGGGGACATCTCCTGAAACTGATGAACCCCCATGGCACCAAATGACACAAGCTGCCCTTCTAGTCTCCCAGTCTAGAGTGATACTGTCCTGTGCAAAAGTGAGGGGGATACCCCTTTTCCCAACTCTGTCACTCTTTCTCATCTGAGCTTTAAAGACCAGAGTCTAACACAGACCTTTCTGAAAATGACCCACTTCACGCTACATGTAGCCCCTTTCTCCAAGACCCTGGCCATAATCCCAGGGCCCCATGTAAGCTCTCAGCCTGGGTGTTGGCCCCCAAATCTTTCTCTGCCAGCACTCCTCCCCATCAGCACTGGCCACTCAGTCTGTAGGTGTATGTGCATGTGTGTGCTCGGTATTGAGTGTGTGTGTATGTGCTGTGTTGAGTGTGTGCATGTGTGTATGTGCTGGGCATTGAGTGTGTGTATATGTGCTGGGTATTGAGTGTGTGTGTGTATGTGCTGTGTTGAGTGTGTGCATGTATGTATGTGCTGGGTATTGTGTGTGTGTATGTGCTGTGTTGAGTGTGTGCATGTGTGTATGTGCTGGGTATTGAGTGTGTGTGTGTATGTGCTGTGTTGAGTGTGTGCATGTGTGTATGTGCTGGGTATTGAGTGTGTGTGTGTATGTGCTGTGTTGAATGCGTGCATACATGTACATGCAGGTAAGCACAGTGTTGGTTAAGCCGAGCCCTCTCATTTACTTCAATGGGAGGACACTGAGAGATCTAAATACACGCATCAATAGCAGGGGCTCTGCAGACACTCAGCAAGCTGGGAGGGGCCCCCTGGCGGCTGTGTGGAAGGTGCTTGGGGAAGAGCCCCCCTTATAAGATAATGCTTAGTCTCTGGTCTCTGCCAAATGACACTGTTACACTCCTAAGTTCCCTGCTCTCCAGGACATATTCTGAATCCCAAATAAGACCCATGATGTGTGGTAGCTCAAACCACAGGCCCAATGTGTCAAGTGTGTTTCCAGGACCAGCTGGTCCTGCTCCAGTGAGGGGCGACCAAAGGCCTCTCAACACACAGGACCACCCACATCACTGCAGACCACCAATATGCCAGAGCACTGATCACTTGACCTGAACAGAACAGAGTGGCAGCCCAGGAGGGGCTGACGCTGAGTCAAACTCACACACCATTGAGAACATTCTTCCCAAGTATTCCCTGGAGTGACAGGGTAAGAAAGGTAAGATGCAGATAGAAATACTTGGTCTGGCAGTTTGGGTTTTTGCATTTTGTATGACATGAGTGCATGGACCAAGGAAAAGTTTCGGATTCAGTGGACTGAGCTTAATAATGTTATTAGGGGTACCCATGGGTGACATTAGAGTTTCTTCCTGCCACTCGCAGAGGCCCCAGCTGGACCAAGCCCTTCTAATGAGCAGCTCTCCACACCCAACGTGTGGGCCTGGTTACAGTTGTGTGCTGGGGCCCACCCTCCATCCACACTCTGGTGGCCACAGCAGTGGAGAGAGAGGGCTACAGCTTCCACGAGTGGGTGGCAAGACCTCACACGAGTCCCATGAGGAAGCTAAGATGCTTTATAAATGCTGCAAACTGTCAGCCCACAAATAAGTGCTTCATGCCAGAAAACACACAGGTAGTCAAAGCAAACGTCGCTCAACCCTCTTTTTGGGTTGAGTTTCGTTGTTTGTTTTGTGTGGCTGGGTGGAGACTGAGACGGAAAAAAAAATCCGTGATTCTTTTTGAACCTGCCTTGTGTCCTTACGAGAAGTATTTCCACCAGCAGCTGGTTTTGGTTTTTTGGGTTTTTTCCAGAGGGAAACGTGAGGGAGGACTGTGAGCAAAATGTGCATATCCACTGTAGCAGCCTCCTGCTGCATTTCGGGAAATGGTATGTGCTGCCTGGATGCCTGGGGTTCTTTAGAGTGAGCGCATATTTATGTTAGGGAGGAAAAAAAACCCTCGTATTTTCAACCTCAAAGATGATTTTTTAAAGTCAAAACAACTCACATCCTAGGCTGCCAGAATGCTTGCTTTCTGCGCTCACTTCTAGTCCCAAATACATTTGTGTAGCTCATTATACGCTGACTGGAACTGTAGTTTGCAGTGAGAGCCAAGCAGCGCTCTCATTCCAAGTCGTTCCTCATCAGGAGAGTGGTCTTTTATCACTTCAGGAACCTGGAAAAGGCTCTCTCCTGTGGCCATGCTGTTGGATAATGATCTCACCAACCCTAAGTAAAAGCAGAGGGTTTTTCACTCTGCAAGAGCCCTAGGCCTCAGCAAATCCCCACCCTACAACCAGCCTCAGCCCCAGCCCCATCAGACACAGGAGAGCTGGCCAGCGCGTGGCCCCCAGAGGCCCCAGGTCTTTGTGTAAATGAGTCCACCCCACCCACCTACGCTGCCCTGGAGTATTTTCAATGACATCGTGGAGCAATGACTGCATCTCTTTTAAATCACGCGAAGGGTTGTACTTACCCGCAGCTCGGGAGGTCGGGGAGAAGCCACATGATGCAGCTGCTTTGAAAGCAGAAAGAAGACAGGCTCGTGGCCAGCGGTGCTGGATAATGACTCCCCCGCCTGTCCCGCTGGCCGAAGCTGAGGAGAGCGAGCCTGGGCACCTGAAGGTCCCCAGTTCTTGTTTTCTCTCTTCCATATTTTCTAAATCTTCTACAAAAAGCACATTCTTTTCCTCTCACCGCTGAATCTGTCTGTGTTCTGGGTGATGGAGGATCCCAGACCGGTTCACCTTATGGGGACAGATGGAACAGAAAATGACTTCTGAGCCCACTAAGTTGATGGGCTTGTGGGGGCTGTGCCTTCTCACCCCCATTCATCAGCTCCATCATTGAACATCTGGAAGCTTCTGCTTGAATTCTGAAAGCCAGTTGCACACGGTCTTTCATGCCCAGCACGCCCCAAACTCCTGTCCCAGGGCCTTGGCACTTGCCCTTCCTCTCCTCCTCTGCCCAGCCAGCCTCTCCCAGAGATCCGCAAGATCTGTGCCTGCTGATACTGCCTGGTGGTGAGGCCACCCTACCTCTCCCTAGCACTCACCACGACCCAACAGCCTCCACGGGTCACTCATCTTTGCGGCTGTTGTCTGTTTTTGTGTTATGGATACCAGCCTCCCCGTCCAAGACAGCAGTCTCCACAAGGAAAAAGATTCAGGTCTGTTCTCTTCTTCCGCTGTATCCTCAGCAGCCAGGAAGCATGATAGACACACGGTGAATACCCACTTTTGCGGAGTAGAAATAACAATTGTGTATTCTGCTTTTGCATGTCACCTTCTATTACATTGTTTCTTCTCTCATCACATAAGCACGGACTGCTTTACAAATCAGAAAACAACCAAACCCATAAACAGGCATTTAAAAATCTCAGGAGGCAGGCCTGGCGCAGTGGCTCACGCCTGTAATTGGGAGGTCGAGGTGGGCGGATTGCAGAGCCCCCTCGCATGCTTTGGGGGAGCAAAGCCACATGTAGGTCAAGAGCCCTTCGAGAGTGTGATAAAGTATTACAGATATTCTTCCCAGAAAAAGTGTGCTCATGTCCACACACAGAATATTTTTACACAAGTCGAAGGAGGCCCCTCACATCCCACAAATTAAGAACCGTGAATTGAGATGAGGAACCCCTCTCACCTCACCTCATCCTTCCTGCACAAAGGCACTTCAGGGTTGTCAGGGATTCCAATAAAATAGTGCTGCTTTCCACACATCGGACCCAGCAACCACGGTGCACGCCACGGCCTCCGTTCCTCACTAAGACAAACTTCCCACCTGCTCCCTCCAAATGGGGTGGCCCGGGTCCGCTGTGCGGGGCCCCAGCCCTGGGAAGTAGAGGCCAGGAGGTGGTTGGAGCCAGCACAGACAGCAGGGCCTGCAGCAGCAGCTCAGAGAACCGTCCAGGCCAGCCTGCCAGGCCCACCTGTTACCACAGCCCGGTGTTTATAAAAGACCTGATTGTTCCTCTTTTTTTTCAGCTATTTGAGTCATATGTGTTCTTAAAATACCAGTTTCAACCCATGGGTTGAAGTGACCTGAATGAGACTTGGTTCCTCTCAACAAAAAAAGTCCAGATGGCACAGTGTCAGGAGCCCATCCCTGGGAGCTGAGGCTGCTGACCAGGAGGGTTGCCTTGGAAAAGAGAGGGTCCGGTTGGCAAAGCTACATCAGGCGCTGGCCCACCCTGCTCACTGCCCGTTCCCCTGCCAGCTGAGCTAGCTGAGCTCTGAGCTCCTCGCAGCTTTCAAATGCCATGTTGATGAGAAATTCATTCCAGGTGAGTTCTTGAGATTCCCAGATGAAAGGAATAAAGCAAAAATAAATACATAAAAATAAAAAGCAAAATAAGTTACTCATTTGCCTGTTTGCCTTTCTCCAGCCTGATACCACTGAGAGTAGCTTCCCCATTTCCAGAGTCCTACAGCACAATGCTTCATCCCGATGGCACCTCTCATCTCAGGCATTCCTGCTCCCCCAGCCCGCCCCATCGCCGTGTCTTTTGCTGGCCTGGTGGAGCCACATTCAGAGGGGCGGCACTGAGTCCCCTGCCCGGACTGCCCAGCACAGCCAGCGACACTGGTAGATGAGAATCTGGTTCTTCTTAATCGCAGCCCTCAATAGAATCCACAGACTTTCCTGGAAACCACAGGGCAGTCTTCAGTCCTGGCTCCCATCTGTTCCCTCTATATCTGGGCACCTTCTGTTTACAGAGAAGAGGCCATGAGGCTTTCATCCAGAAAAGGTGCTTTGTACTTGGAGCTGGAGGAACAGCATCACCATCACACCACACCCCTTCTTGATAGAATAGCCCAGAGCCAGAAACCTCCTTCTGTCCCTTGCCACATGGTGAGTGGCTCTGGGAACTGGGCTGAAGAGAGGGCTGGGCTGGGGGTTACAGGGCAGGAACCCTGGCTCTGCCTTTTAGTGGTCTGTGATCGGGGGAGGTGGCCTGACACCTGTGGTCCTTGGTTCCTGTCATCAGTAAAGTGAGGTTATGAATGCAGCCTACCTCCCAGAGTGAGCTGTGAGACTCAGGCGTGATGGGGCATGGCACAGCACCTGTGAACAGGTGAGGCCAAAACAATGCTGTCTGCCCACAAACTGTTTCAGGCTCTTCCTGGGCTTGCAAACCAAGGGATACTTCCAGCACCCCTCCTTCCAGGTGGGGCCGTCGGCCTGGCTTTAGATGGTACCATGAGGGCCAAAATGACAGATGCCACTTCCAAGCCTGGCATATCAACCAGCTCCCTCACATTCTCTTTCTCACTTCCTTCTGCTACAGGCTTAAAGGCCATGTGTTGGGACTGGTGGTTCCCCAAGATGGAATGAGCCAGATCTTTGAACAACTGTGTATGGCAGAGCCCACCCCAATCTCCAACCACATTAGTATGTGACATAAGTGAGCAATATGCTTTTATTGTGATGAGCCACTGAGACTTCAGGATTTCTTTATTTTTGCAGCCTAGCCTTGCCTACCCAGATAGAGGTGGCAGATGGATGACCTACAAGCCAGATGTGTTTGGTTTTTGGCTTTAATGATTAAAAAATTGGAATGTACAAAGCAGACATTCAGAGCAGGCTTGCTCCAGTTTGCCACAACCCTCACCACTCCTTATTACGTTTTACCCAGCCACTTCTCACATTTACCTGCCTGAGTCCGTGAAACATTTGAGTTTGCACACCTGAAAAGCTCTGGATCAAAATCGCTCTTTGATAAACGCTTCGAATCTGTGTTGTCTCGTCCTGTGACATGCTCAGGAAGACAGCAGAAACTCATGCAAGTAAAACGAGTAGCGTTGTCTGTTGAGGTTGGGGTGCAGAGAGCTTAGGTTTAAAGCATGCATCGTGGCATGTTGAGGAATGGCTTGTAAATCTGGTTCTGGTTTTGGCTTTGTCACTCAGATGCAATGTGACTTCCACCAAATCACATCTCAGGGCCCTAATGTCCTCATTTTCAAAAGAATGGATTTTAAATAAACACTCATAAAGAAATACCATAGGCTGTGAGGCTTAAACCACAGACATTCATTTTCTCGCAGTTCTAGAGGCTGGAAGTCCAAGGTCAAAGTGCCTCCTGACCTCATTTAAACTTTCTCTCCTCCTCACAGGCCCCACCTCCAAATACAGTCACATTGAGTGTGTGGACTTCAGCATCAGCATTTTGAGGAAACACCATTCAGCCCATAACAGATTCTATTATTTCCAGTCCAGGCTGTTCAAAGAAGGAAATAGATTGTATTTATATATCTTTTCCACAGCGTGGGGCAGGCAGTGAGAGTGGTCCAGCTGACCTGCTGAGGGACCTCACTTAAATTAAAAGTGGCTGTTATTTTATTTTATTTTGACAAGACATATTTATTTATTTTTATTAAAAAAATATTATTATTATTTTTAAATGTTTCATTTCCATAGGCTTTTGGGGAACAGGTAGTTTTTGGTTACATGAGTAAGTTCTTTAATGGTGATTTGTGAGATTTTGGTGCACCCATCACCTGAGCAGCATACACTGAACCCAAGTTGTGACTTTGGATGCATCGTCTGACCTCTCGGGGCTTCTTTGGACACACCTGAAAACTGGGAACGGTCTAGTCAAATTCCCCGGGAGGAGAATTTGACTAGACAAAAGTGAATAAGCTCTTAACAACTGCTTGCATTTTTTAGAGAAAACTTTTTAAAAGCTGAGTGAACACTGTCTCAACAGGCCCAGGAAGGAAGGGCACCTTGCATGGTGATCTGGAAGTCTCTGGGTCAAAGAACCCCATGGGGTGGAGTTCACTGCATTGCGGCTCTTTCATCCCTCTCATGGGGTAAAATCCATCACCTCAAGCTGTGGGGTTCTTTTACCCCAGAGACTTCCAGATCCCCATGCAAAGTGCCCTTCCTTCCTGGGCCTGCTGAGACAGTGTTAGCTCAGTTTAGAAACTTTCACCCCGTGGGACTCTTCTACCCTCATGAGGCCTGGAGTTGCACAGAGGTGAAATAGATGGCTCTTCACACAGCCCTGTGCCCCGCTGGCCCATGGTCACTGTCAGGACAGCAATGAGTTAAATAGAGCCCACAGGAGAGCAAGACCACACTGCTCTAAAGCCCAGAAACAAAGTGAAACCCAGCTGTGAGAAGGGGCACCTCAGTGTAGCAGGGACTCCTGTCCTAGCCACCACAGCAGGAGGAGCAGTGGGCAGTCGGGACACAGCACCCACCCTCAGGGACCGAAGAGTGGACCTGCTGTGAAGCTGGTGGGTCAACAATCTGCAGGAGCAGCGGAGCCTGATGGATCCCAGAGTCTGAGGGTTCTGTTCATAATTCCCTTTGCTCTGGGCTTCGACAGCCTACGTTATACCTAGGTGCTGGCAATTCACGAACTGACCTGCGCCATCCTCCGCAGTGTGGATGACACATGGGTGGACACAAGAGGGAGGCTGAGTCGAATGAGTTCATGACAGACTGGAAGCCGAGCCTACTGAAATCCCTTTTGGAACCAGGCAAGCAGTCAATAAATACAGACATGAATAGATGGATATGGAATTTCTATGACCCAAACACCCACACCAACAGCAAGTTAGATTTACAGCTCAGGGAAGATGACTCTCTGCTAACAGCCATGCTTCGGTCTGCCCTAAACCAAGCCCACCTACTCACCACCCTCCAGCTGCCCTGAGCTCTCTCTTCTTCCTTTCACCTGCTCTTCCCCTGCCTCCACTTCCTCAACACTCACTCCCCATTAACCATTGCAGTCAAGGTCACGCCTCCATGTTTCACTGGCAGTCTTCTTTTGCAGTCACCAATGACCTTTTCATCACCAGATGGAATTAAAATTTTTTTTTCTACTGCTATATAATATATGTACATATTTTGGGGATACATGTGATATTTTGATACATGCATAGAATGTGTAATAATTAAGTCAAATTATTTAGGAAACCCATCGCCTCAAACATCTATCATTTCTTTGTGTTGGGAACATTTCAGATCTTCTCTTCTAGCTATTTTGAAATAACTTCTCTGATTATATTCTGTTCTCTGCCTTCTTTGCTGGCTCTTACTTATAATACAACCTAAGTTATTTACAAGAAACTGTCCTTAGCTCTCTTTTTCCTTTTCCCCTCTCGCTTCTGTCTCCTTGCAAATTTCATCCACTACAACAGCTTCTCCTCCCACAGCTGTGGACTCCATCAAGTGGACTCTTCTGACCACCATATGCCCCTCAAGTCAGAGCCCTGCATCTTCAACCTTTTGAGCATTTCCTGTGTGTCCCCCAGCCACTGCCCACCATTCTTTATCAGGTGTCCAACTCAAATGCTTGACACTCTCTTTGATATCTCTCTTCCTTTATGTATTCTCAAAGAACCAATTAGCAAGTACTCCTTTCTCAACTGTTATTGTGATTCTACCTTCAAAATTCCTTGCCAAGAATCTCACTTCTGAAATCCATGTTGGAGTAAATAGAAATCTGAGCAAAATATATGAAACAGCTATTTTCAGACATTGGACGACAGGCAAGAGGACTGTGGGTCCCTGAGAGAGGCAGGACCCAGAGTCTCCCCAGCTTTCTGCCTGAGGGCACTTTCTACCCACAGCTTATGGGAGGGGCCCAAGCAGAGATGACAGCTCTGCTGAATTAAGAGATCAGAATAGGAAGACATTTGGGCCAGCTCTTAGTTGAGGAGGCAGGGTAAGAAGATAAGGAGAACTATGGCAGAAACAGCCCGCCAATCTGTATATGGGTCTTTTGAGCTTGTCGGTGAATACTCATCAGAGCAAGTATGAAAGAACTCCATGAGCAGGGCAGAGAACTACAAGCACTCACATCAGGCTCACACAGTTAAGCTCCTACCAGAGAAGGAGGAGAGACTTGTTAGGCATTCAGAAGAAACTTCCAAAAGCTTGAGTCTTTTCAGATGCAGTTTCTCTATCTATTGAAGTGATCTTTTGCATAATTGGTACTAATATGTTGGTAAGGATTTTTACATTTCCTCGTAAAATTTTACATTTCTGGAGAGAGATCCAAGATGGCTGACCACTAGCAGCTCGGGCACGTAGCTCCCAGTGAAAGCGCAGAGAACGAGAGGACGCCACACTTTCAGATGAATATTTGTAGCTCACGGAACAGGAGATTCCCAGTGGAGGAGCTCCACGGGTCGCCAGAGCGACTCTTGTGGCCTGCGCGGCGGTTTTGCTGGCGCCTTAAAGCGGCAGTTCTTGGTGCAGAGTCCAGAGATTCCTGGACAGAAAGGCACCATCAATCTTAACACCGCTGTCTTGGCCGGCGCAGTGGATTGCTCAGATTTCGGCGCTGGGAATCAAAAAGTTGGACGTCCGCTCAGAGACCTAGTTAGAAAGTCGGTAATTACAAAGACAACAGACGGATACATATATAATGAAGGGAAGAAACCAGCCTAAAAAGGCAGAGAATACTCAAAATCAGAATGCCTCTCCCTCTATAGGGGATCGCAATTCCTCATCAGTAACGGAACAAGGCTTAATGGAGAACGAGTGTGTTCCAATAACAGAAGCAGGTTTCAAAATGTGGGTGATGAGAAACTTCTGTGAATTAAAAGAACTTGTTCTAACCCAATGCAAAGAAACTAAGAACCTTAAAAAAAGGTTTGACGAAATGTTAACGAGAATGGACAATTTAGAGAGGAATATAAGTGAATTGATGGAGCTGAAAAGCACAACACGAGAACTTCGCGAAGCATGCACAAGCTTAAACAGTCGAATTGATCAAGCAGAAGAAAGGATATCAGAAGTCGAGGACCAGCTCAGTGAAATGAAATGAGAAGACAAGATTGGAGAAAAAAGGATAAAAAGGAATGAGCAAAGTCTCCAGGAAATATGGGACTATGTGAAAAGACCTAATCTACGTTTGATAGGTGTACCTGAATGTGATGAAGAGAATGAATCCAAGTTGGAAAATACTCTTCAGGATATCATTCAGGAAAACTTTCCCAACTTAGCAAGGCAAGGTAATATTCAACTCCAGGTAATACAGAGAACACCACAAAGATATTCTTCAAGAAGACCAACCCCAAGGCACATAATTGCCAGATTTATTAGGGTTGAAATGAAGGAGAAAATACTAAGGGCAGCCAGAGAGAAAGGTCAGGTTACCCATAAAGGGAAACCTATCAGACTTACAGCAGATCTCTCAGCAGAAACCCTACAAGCCAGAAAAGAGTGGGGACCAATATTTAACATCCTTAAAGAAAAGAACTTTCAACCCAGAATTTCCTGTCCAGCCAAACTAAGCTTTATGAGCGAAGGAAAAATTAAATCTTTTGCGAATAAACAAGTACTTAGAGAGTTCACCACCACCAGGCCTGCTTTACAAGAGCTTCTGAAAGAAGCACTATACATATAAAGGAACAACCAATATCAGCCTTTCCAAAAATATATTAAAAAGCAAAGAACATTAATACAATGAAAAATTTACATCAACTAATGGGCAAAACAGCCAGCTAGCATCAAATGCCAGTATTAAACTTATATATATTTTAATTGGATAAAAAGCCAAAACCCATCGGTATGCTGCATCCAGACCCATCTTACATGCAACAATACAGAAAGACCCAAAGAGAAGGAGGAAGATTTACCAACCAGAGAGTAAAAATAAACAAATAAACAAAAAGCAGGAGATGCAATTCTCGCCTCTGATAAAGTAGACTTTAAAGCAACAAAGATCAAAAGAGGCAAAGAAGGACATTACATAATGGTAAAAGGATCAATGTAACAAGAATAGCTAACGATTCTATAGATCAACGAGATAGAAAATTAACAAGGATATTCAGGACTTGAATTCAGACATTCTCTCTCCCTCTTTCTTTCCTTTTTCCTCCTCCCCATTCTCTCTCTCTCTTTCTCTTCCTTTTTCCTCCTCCCCATTCTCTCTCTCTCTTTCTCAAAAAAAAAAAAAAATTTTACATTTCCTCGATGAAATGGCTTATTGTATTCTATTCTTGTAATGTCCTTGTCAAGTTTTGATATCAAGATGATGCTGAGCTGGCAATGTTCTTTCCTTGTTTCTAGAAAATAATTTTGTGTAGGCTTGGTATTACTTCTTTCTTAAATGTTTGATAAAATTCAACACTAAACAATCTGGGTCTGGAGTTTTCATATGGGAATTTAATTCTCAGTTAAATCTCTTTAATTTAGATATGATTGTTAAGAATCTCAGTTTCTTCTTTTGTCAGTTTTGATAATATGTGTCTTTCAAGGAATTTATTTTAAGGTTTTGAATTTATTGGCATGAAATTGTTCATAATATTCTTACTATCCTTTTAGCATCTATCTGTCGGGTCAGTTGCGATGTTCCTTTTTTCATTCTTGATACTTTTAACATCTCTTTTTTTCTTAGTCTAACTAGAAGTTTGTCAATTTTTTATTTTTATTTTTTGAGATAGGGTCTCACTCTGCACACAGGCTGAAGTGTGTGGTATGAGCTCAGCTCACTACAGTCTTAACCTCCTGGTCTCAAGCAATCCTCCCACTTTAGCCTCCTGAGTAGCTGGAACTACAGGTGTGGGCCACCATGCCCAGGTATTTTTTTTTTTTTTGTAGAGATGGGGTCTCACTGTGTTGCCCATTCTGATCTTGAACTCTTGTGTCAAGTAATCTTCCTGCCTCAGTTTCTCAAAATGCTAGGATTACAGGTTTGAGCCACCACACCTGGCCAAATTTATCAGTTTTAAATCATTTCCAAGAACCAAGATTTGGTTTCATTGCTTGTTTTGTCTTTTTCTATTTTATCGATTTCTTATTACTTTCTTCCACTTACTTTGGGTGTGATTGGAGCCCCTTTTTTCCTTCTTAAACTTATTGATTTAGTCTTGGCTTTTTATTTTTTGATTTTAGTTTTCATTGTTATTTTTTGTAGAGACAGGGTATCGCTTTGCTGTCTGAGGTGGTCTCAAACTCCCAAGCTCAAGTGATTTATCCAGACCTCCTAAAATCCTGGGATTACAGGTATGAGGCACCACATCCAGCTTAGAACTTATTTTCAAATAGAAGCATCTAAAGCTATAAGCTCTAACTGCTTCCCACAAATTGTGATATGTTGTGTTTTAATTGTCATTCTGTTAAAAATAATTTTATAGTGGAGAAACTTAACAGAGATCATTAATCAAATGACCAACATAAATTCCATCAGGAATGAAACAAATAGAAATCCTGTGCTACCTGATATGACACAACGAGAAGAACACAGCATTGCTTCTGTGATATTCTGATATTCTGCCAGAGTTGCATGATCTGATTCCAAACATGAGGAAACACTGAGTTCATCTCCCAGTCCTCCCCACATCCTGCACTCCACTAGGCCTTTTCACCACCCAGACTCCAGCCTTCCCACCCTTGTGCCTTTGCTCACAGTCTTGCTGGGACACCAAGCTCTGTCTGCTGACACCTTACCTTTCCTCTCGTGCCCAGCTCCAAAGCACCTTTCCACAGAGCTTGCATGCCTACCCACCCATAAGCACTTTCCTCCATGGTTTCACAGTATTTATAATTTCTTTTCTTTTTTTTTTTTAAAATGGAGTTTCACTCTTGTCACCCAGGCTAGAGTGCAATGACATGATATCAGCTCACTGCAACCTCCGCCTCCTGGGTTCAAGTGATTCTCCTGCCTCACCCTTCCGAGTAACTGGGATTATAGGTGCCCAGCACCATGCCCAGCTAATTTTTGTATTTTTAGTAGAGATGTGATTTCACCATCTCTACTAAAGGCGAGTTCGAGGCCAGGCTGGTCTCGAACTCCTGACCTCAGGTGATCCACCTGCCTCAGCTTCCCAAACTAAACTGCTGAGATTATAGGTGTGAGCCACTATGCCCAACCAGTATTTTATTTATAATTTCTAATGTTGACATTGATACATGTGGTCTGCTTCCCCCAATCAAATTTAATATTTTAAAGAGAGAAATTCCTATTCAGTTTTATATCATTCACAGAACTAGTTCTATTTTCTGAATAAAGTAGTTCCATAAAATACTAAATAAATAAATCAGCAAATGATGTTTTCTAACTAAGACAATTTCCCCCAAACAAAGACTATGCTCGAGGCCAGGCATTCAAGACCAGACTGGGCAGTGTAGTGAGACACCATTTCTACAAAAACAAAGAAATGAGCCAAATATAGACTGTATCCAGGGTCTAAAAAATTTTCTTAAGAACAGCAAATTGTTCTTTTTTCAAAATGGGAATAAAATATACCCTCCATACTCATACATACTTAAGAAACCACAGTTAATTAAAGGAGTGTGGATGGCATTCTCTGATTCTTAGAGAAGAGTAGGTCAAATTGGGTTCAGAGTACTCATTTCCCTCTCCCTCTTTGAAATTGTATTCTTAATGCCTGACAGATGAGGTAGGCTTATTCTGTTTTGCAGTCACTTTGTCTATCCTTTGTAAATACAATACGGCACACTGCTTTTCTTCAACTTTGCTAATCCCTTCAGCTTTAGAGATAATACTTTGTCAGAAAAAGGGGAAAGAGCCAGAACAATGATTTTTCCTGGGGCATAGGTTGAGGCAGGTCCTGTGGGGATGCACCAGCAATAGGAAATGGATCAAGGAGAGTCACAGCCCTTAACTCCAGGAAAGCAAAATTCCAGGAGTTTTCCTTAGAGCCCAGAACAAAGTAAATAGACAGAACCTGCCTCTCATAGTTGCTGTGGCTCTGCAGATACCAATGTGAAGGGTCCCAGAGAACTCTGGAGAATGTCCTAGCCACAGGGCTGGAGCTGCATTGAGATGACTCTCCCCTCCCCAGCCTCTCTCACCTGATGGGCACTCCAGGTCAGGACCAGGAATTGTGATAGAGAACATTCTTTTAGGAAGTAGGACAATCTCTTAAGGTAGATACTATGTGACCTTTGAGATTACTCTCAGAGCCTGATCACCAGCAACAGCAAGCATTTCCTGAGGGACAAAGTATTCCATGTCCTTTGCATGGTTGATGGTTTAATTGAAGGACAGAGAGAATACTCGCATGAAGTACTGATGCAAGATTTTCTTCTCAGTCACTTTGCAAGCTGGGAATCTCTGGCCAGGGATGCTCTGCCCAGGCCTCACTCGGCCATGCTACCTGCTGCAGGAGACAGCCCTCCCACTCAACCCACCTAGGCCAAGTCTGGCTTGTGCACCAGTTCCCGAGTTCTTGTCCCATGCCCAAGAAGAATGAGGATACACCAACACTCAGAGTGAGTAAGGTGGGGAGTTTTATTAAGTAATGAAACAGTTTTCAGTGGAGAGGGGACATGGGGGTGGCCCCCCTACCTGAAGGCAGGAAAGTCCCCCCTAATGTGACTGAGTCTGGGGCTTTTATGGGCTTAGAATAGGGGAGGGGCAGGCCATAGGTTGTATTGCAGAAGGCAACATTTGATTGGTTAAAAGGTATTATTCAGAAAGAATTGATCAGGAAAGGGTGGGCAAATAGGAATAGAAATTCTCACTCTGGGTTACCAGTTACATCTGGGACCAGCAGTCTAGTCTTCCAGCCTTCAGGTTGTTTTTCTGGCTTGAAGGTAGAGTTTCACTGGGGACCCCTCTGAGGGGTTATTGATCTCTAACTGCCATTAAAATAGAGATGAAGACCAGCCTTAACTCCTTCCTGCTGATAGAGGACAGTGTTTTGGGAAAACAGCAGTTAGATGTCCCTCGGAGGCCTTTCTGAGGGTCCCAAGTAAAAAAAGGGAGCCATGATGCAAGGCAGTGCTGGCCAAAGATCAGGGATGAGTTACAGGCTACACGAGCTGGAGAAGTTCTGAGGGGAGAGGAGTTCAAGGACACAGGCAGGCAAAGCAGATTCAGGGAGAAGGCAACTTCTTGGTCAGCCATCAGGGCTAGCGCTAGTGCTGGGAGCACTTCCTAACAGAAACAGGGGTCTCCTTCTGCCTGGCCACCCACATCACCTTGAGTCACCCATCACCTCTTAGTTTCAGTTTTTAATGGGGCAATATTAAACCACATTTCTAAAAAAGACTTAAAATATGTAACATACCTATCATTGGTTAGCATTTCCATAGCATCTTTTCCTGTGATTTTGGCAGGTGCCACAGTGGGGCATGATGGAGAAAAACACCTTACAATGGAGGAAGACTGTAGCTAAGGTGATGTGCAACTCAGGACTCCGAGGACTGGACATGATGCCCAAATCAGAACCTGGTTTTTCTGTGTCACCAGCCCTGGATCCTCCTTGGCAGCCCTGATCCAAGTGGTGAGTTCACCCGAATCCCTGAGAATGTGAACGGAGTAGAGATTTCTTTGCTGGCATCACCAATTCCAGATTTTCCTGGGTGGTGTTCCAAAGAGAACAAGCAGCCCTCCTTGAAGAGCTCAAATCCTGTCTCCCTAATACCTACCCGACCTAGCTCCTCCCTCACTAAGGAGAAGAAATGTTCCTCTGCAAACCCCTAGCAACCCTAGGAAGGAGAGCCAAGATGAGGCAGCTCCACGACCATCAATTCTCATTATCATTCTCACCATAGTTATCATCATCTAGGGAGAAACAGGCTGCGTGTTTTGTGCCATCCGACTGACAGATCCATTTATACCACTGTCTAAACAAGACCAAAAGGAAAATGCTCATTCGCTTTTAACAGAACTAGAAAAAGCACAGACTTCTCAAGTTTTAAATAAGTTGAGCTGCTGATTGTAATATTAAAATTTGAGGTTAAGATTACAGAGAGCTGGTAGGGCTGGCATATGGTATGTTACTGAGGGTCCCCAGTGGGACTGCTGTGGGCTTGTGGTGATGGAGAGTTTTCTCCTCTATTGTTTTCTGAGTTTATTCTTGTAGACACAGATGTCTTTGACACCTCCAGCCTATCATTTGCACATGAATGGTGGGTCTGGGCAGCAGTGACCTAGGCCTCTAGAAAATTAGACACACCCAGGCCAGCACAACAAAGGACAGGAATTCAAAGCAATTAGGAAGACAACTGCTTTGAGAGGGAGATTACAAGGAGCACAAAGATCGAGTCCTGTTGTCTTCACTACTCGACACTCAAAACTTTAAACTTTCCTAGCAACTTCTAGTCCAGAGCACTGGGTAGGGCTCTTTAAAACTAGTGTAGGTCCCTCCTTGAGGGCAGTGAAGGGGAAAAATCAAGACATGGAGAGAGCAGGAGCTGTGTTCAAAGTCATGATGAAAGAGGCATGTGGATGGGTCTCACGTAGTTTGAGATCTGCTTAATAATCCCAGTAGCCAGCTCATTGGATGGGTAGCAGGCTGGGTTCTTTGTTGTAGACAGCAGAACCCACTAGAGCTAATCAAGTTACAAGGACTTATCAAAGGTTAGGGGGTAATTCACAGAAGCTCCAGGAGGGCCAGAGAATTCTGCAGAAAGGAACAGAGCTTAGAGCACAGAATTCCTCCATCGACGTCCCTTCGGAACCTTTAAAGAAGACAATAGTAAGTCCAACCTTGGAGGTAGCCCATTCAGCCTTGGAAAACATTGCCAAAACAAATAGAGCAAACTCTTCCAAGGAATTACTCCAGGTACCCAACTCCTTACTCCAGTGCTCCTATCTGGACTGCCTATTAGCCCTAGCTATATACCCGGGTCACAGTGGTTTGTGTGCACCTCCTGTGACACCCGCTGCCCTTCAGCCCTAACATCTCTGACCATTTGGCTGCTCACATTGCCCCCAGCTCTTGACAAAGTCCGGGTGGGTCACCAGAGCTCTGCTTTTGGGACTATAGGTCCTTACTGATATTTCTCTCAAATAACATTTCTCCAAACATAATTGAACAAAAAAAAAATAAAAATAAAAAAGCTTCATTGGCCTTTTTGAACCCAATGAGTAGTTGTTAGGGCATAACTTATCATTATGTTACTTTCATGTCTTAGTTTTCTACAGCTCCACGTGCAGCCCAGACTAGAGTTCTCTTTCCCCATCACCCACTCCCCGACCTGCCTTCATTAAGACAGGAAAGTTGTTTCTACCTCAGTGCTCCAGGAAGCCCCTGACAGTTCCAGAAGTAATTCTCTCCAACTGAGCCAGAGGTGTGGAGACTGGTGCTTTCCACTGGGGAAAGTTGCTCAAGTTCCTGGGAGTTCAACCAAGCCTTCCTCTGAACTCAGAACTGACTAATGGGCCAACGAGGAGAAGAGATCGGTAAGACACTACAGCAGTTCTCAAGCCAGAGTGGACACAGAACTCACACAGGGAACTTCTCAATATACCAGTTGCCGGAACCTACCATCTCCAGAGATGCTGAGATGTCACACTTAGGGCAGGGGCCCAGGGATCTGCATGTTTAATAAGCTCATCAAATGAGTGTGATATAAATGCTCTGTAGGCCCCATTCTGAGAAACACTGACTCCACAGTATTTAAGTAGACTGCTAAGACCAGACACTAGAGATCAAAACATAAACTGTACTTCCTAGTCACCTGCTGTATTAACCATGATGTCTTGTTTTCTGTATTCTGATGCTGTGATATCTGGGGTCTTGCTGACCATGGAGGGACTGCCCCTGTCAGGTTACTCAATTCCTAGGGATAATAAACAACTTATCTGTGAGCACCTTTCATAACAAACCAACCAATCCAGAGCCCACACCCACACTGCCTTCTTTATTGGGGTCTCACACACTGGACCATATCCACCTGTCTTAATCACCTCGGAGCCAGGTATCAGACAATTAGGGACAGACCTTATGCCCCAGAGTCCACTAAAATTATTCAAACTAGCCATTCTTAAGCCTACTTGCACTGCGTCACCCATGACTTCCCATGGAAACCACACTAAGGATTCCTGCCCTTGTTTTTCCCTCACTCTTCTGCCTCTTGACCAATCCTCCTCGGTGCCCCCAGCCCATTCATGGCATGCTCCTTCCTCTTGGAACTGTGCGTAGTAAACTATCTGTCCAACAGTCATCATCTCATAACCTACTGAACTTACTCTACCTCAAATTCCCTACTAATACACTACATTTTAAAACGCTTTGTGATATTGTGATTTATAATGAGAAATATATTTGGTCTTCATCCCAGTTCCTGGTGTAGAGCTTCTAAAACTTTTGGAATTTCCTAAGAGATAAGAGCAATAAAGTTGAAAGAAACACCTTTTGTTATTCATAACAAGTCCCTTCCAATCACATCTGTTTCTGTTCATGAGGTGATTTTTGAAAAGCCTTAAGGATGGGGGACCAGTTGCCAGAAGACCCAATCATGTACTTAGAGGGTTGGAACTTTCACCCCTACCCCTACCTTTTGGGGAGGGGAGAGGGGCCAGAGATTGAGCTAATCACCATGGCCAATGATGTAATCAGTTGTGCCTACATAGTAAAATTTCCATAAAGACCCAAGAGAATGAGGTTCACAGAGTTTCCAGGAGGTAAACACATCCACAAGCCGGGAGGGTAGCATACCCAGAGGAGGCATGAAAGGTTGCACCCCTCCCCCATACCTTGCCCTATGCAGCTCATCTATCTGGCTGTTCCTGAGTTGTAGTCTTCATAATAAACTTGTGATTTAGTAAGTAAATTGTTTTCTATGAGCTGCGCTAGCAAATTATTGAACCTGGGGAAGAGGTCAGGGGAACCTCCAAATTATAGCTGGTTGGTCAGAAGCCCAGCTGTCAGCTGGACTTGTGGCTGGTGTCAGGAGTGGTGGGGGTGGGCAGCTTTGTGGAACTGAGCCTGTAACCTGTAGCATCTGCATTAATTCCAGGTATAGACAGCGTTTAGCATTGAATTGAATGGTAGGATATCCAGTTGGAGTCCACAGAGAAGTGGAGAATTGCTTGGTGTGGGAAACCCCCCCACATATTTGGTGACCAGAAGTAAGTGTTAAATATTGTGGGTAGTAAAGAGGTTTTATTAAAAAAATTTTTTTTAACTTGTATTTTAGGTTCATGAGTGCATGTGCAGGTTTGTTATATAGGTCAACTCATGTTACAGGCGTTTGTTGTACAGAGTATTTCATCACCCAGGTACTAAGCCTAGTACCCAATAATCATTTTTTCTGATCCTCTCCCTCCTCCCACTCTCCACCCTCAAGTAGACTCAGTGTCTGTTGTTCCCCTTTGTGTCCATGAATTCTCATCATTTAGCTCCCACTTGTCAGGGAGAACATGAGGTATTTGGTTTTCTGTTCTTGTATTTGTTTGCTAAGGATAACGGCCTCCAGCCCCATCCATGTTCCCACAAAAGCCGTGATCTCATTCTTTTTTACAACTGCATAGATTTCCATAGTATATATGTACCACATTTTTCTTTATCCAATCTGGATGGGCATTTAGGTTGATTCCATGTCTTTACTATTGTGAACGGTGCTGCAATGAACATTCACATGCATGTGTCTTTATGGTAGAATTAGTTCTATTCCTTTGGGTGTACACCCAGGATGGGATTGCTGGGTTCAATGGTAGTTCTGTTCTCAGCTTTTTGAGGAATTCCCACACTACTTTTCACCATGGTTGAACAAATTTATACTCCCACCAACAGTGTATAAGTGTTCCTTTTTCTTCACAACCTTGCCAGCATCTTTTATTTTTTGACTTTTTATAGTAGCCATTCTGACTGGTGTGAGATGGTATCTCATTGTGGTTTTGATTTGCATTTTTCTAGTGATCAGTGGTATTGAGGTTTTTTTTTAATATGTATGTCTTCTTTAGAAAAGTTCTGTTCATGTTCCTTGCCTACTTTTTCATGAGGTTATTTGTCTTTTTTTTTAACAAAGTTGTTTGAGTTCCTTATAGGTTCTGGAAATTAGACCTTTGCCAGATGAATAGTTTGCAAATCTTTTCTCTCATTCTGTAAGTTGTTTTCTCTGCTGATAATTTCTTTTGCTATTTTTTAATCCCTCTCAAACCTGCAGCTTGAATTCTAGATGGAGAGATTCTAGTCATGAGTATAAGAAGATGATGAAGATTAAAAGATAATGGCCTTAGATGCAAAACTAAATAAATTAATAAAAGTGTGGAAAATCAGAACTAAAGGGACTGGGTGGATGTGATGTCACCATGCCTGGGAATAAGGATCAGCCTCAGGAAGCAGGCAAACTGAACAGGGCCTTGAGAGAAGCTTAAAACTGACCAGCCACAGCTCCCAGGCCTCCTAAGGGCCTAAGAATGAGGGCAAACTGTATTATGTGGTAGGTCTTCAGTTTTCCTTCAGTGGCAAAGGGACTAGAGACTGTATCATCACCTCTCAGGTGTGGTGCTATGTAATGGGTGCTTTGCTTCTGAGACAACATCCACAATTTTCAGTGAGTGATGAGAACCCAGAGAAGCCAAAGAAGGGAGAGTCCCAGGCAGGATTCCTTCCTTTCCTAAATACTACATTCATAAGAAATAAGGCCAGGTGCAGTGGTTTATGCTTGTAATCCCAGCACTTTGGGAGGCCAAGGCAGGTGGATCACTTGAGGTCAAGAGTTTGAGACCAGCCTGGACAACATGGTGAAATCCCATCTCTACTAAAAATACAAAAATTAGGCAGGTGCCTGTAATCCCAGCTACTTGGGAGATTGAGGCAGGAGAACTGCTTGAACCCAGAAGGTGGAGGTTGCAGTGAGCCGAGATCATGTCACTGCACTCCCGCCTGGGCAACAGAGCAAACCTCTGTCTCACAAAATAAAAATGAAAATAAATTCATAAGAAATAGAATTTCGGCTGGGCGCGGTGGCTCACGCCTGTAATCTCAGCACTTTGGGAGGCCAAGGCGGGTGGATCACCAGGTCAAGAGATCGAGACCATCCTGGTCAACATGGTGAAACCCCGTCTCTACTAAAAATACAAAAAATTAGCTGGGCATGGTGGCACATGCCTGTAGTCCCAGCTACTCGGGAGGCTGAGGCAGGAGAAGTGCCTGAATCCAGGAGGCGGAGGTTGCGGTGAGCCGAGATCGCGCCATTGCACTCCAGCCTGGGTAACAAGAGCGAAACTCTGTCTCAAAAAAAAAAGAAAATGATTAAAGAGACAGACATTTGGTTGGAATAAAAAGTCACTACGGGATGATTATGACAATGGTGATGGTGATGATTCATTTATTCCCTTAAAACCATTTATTGGACACCTACAGAGTACAGTCACTGTTCCAGGCACTACAGTAACAATAATGAGCAAAGCACTCACTCTTGGTCCTCATGAAGCTTACTTTCTAGTGAGGGGAATAGATTTCAGAGTCATATACACACCTCTGTGAGCGTACAAAGGAAACAAAAGTGTCAAGTGGTAGGTGCTAAGAAGTGTAGCCATACTGTCAAGATGATGGTTTTGTTGATAATGATGGCAACAAGTTTAAAGAGTTGAGTAAACTCCTAAGGCAGTACCACTTAGATGGACTACTGGCTCACGTGCAAAGACTGGCTGTTCTGGCTCTCATGGCCCACAGGTGCTGGCGCCTACACTTCTAACAGCTTCTCTTCTGCATCTGACCCATCCTGAAGGACACTGAAAAGGTGGAGGCTGCTCCCGGTAGTCCTGCCAGGGACCTAGCCAGGGGCTCAGGGGCCTCAAGGGCCTTTCTCACATTCTTGCCATGCGCCTGATGCCTCCAGGTCCTTGCTATAGGATGGCTCTGTAATGATCACATGATCTCCCAATCCAAGGCAGACCACCATTAACTTTCACCAGCGTGCTGCAGACCAAGGATCCTGCAAAGTGTGGATGTTCATTGTAAGTGGTCTCAATGACTTCTAAGAGGTAAATGCTGTGATTCTACAACTGGAAGGTAAACCACTGCAACCACTATAAAACAAGGCCCGATATCTCTCACAGCCCTTTTGCGGAGAGTGGGTGTCTACATGTGACCCTCCTGCATCCCGGCTCTCTGAGGCTCCCTGGCCACTTGATACAGCAGAACGGGATGCTTCCTGAAGAAGCTGGTGGCTGCTCTTTCCTGTCTCTGGAATCCAGCCATCACGAGGTAGCCCAGCAACCATGGGGAGGGGTTCCTTTAATGGTTCTGGTTGATGGCCCAAGTGGGATCCACCAGCAACAACCCAGTCACGTTGAACGGGTGAGCCCACAGATGACTGCAGCCCCAGGACCAGTCACTATCAGCCTCTGTCCATGGAGCAGGGACAAAGAAGCTGTCCTACTGAATTCTGCCCAAACTGCAGATTTGCAAGTAACCTAAATGTTGTGTTCTTAAGCCACTAAGTTTTAGTGATTTGTTACTGAGCA
Source organism: Aotus nancymaae (assembly GCF_030222135.1). Classification (NCBI taxonomy): domain Eukaryota; kingdom Metazoa; phylum Chordata; class Mammalia; order Primates; family Aotidae; genus Aotus; species Aotus nancymaae. The sequence continues at coordinate 14,933,283 of NW_026988445.1, read as the reverse complement.
ATAAAGAATCAGAAGGCCCATCAGGCACCGTGGAACCTGCCGATTTCTAGGGCAGCCTCCACAGGTTCTCGTCTCCTGTTGAAAATGCCAAACTCCTGCTTTCCCCTTCTCCAGTTCCAAAATGAGAAAGAATCCACTGATCCTTTCTTGTTTGCAAATTAAGCAGCTGGGCAGCCCTCTTGCAAAACAGGCAACGTTTGTTGTCATTTCTAGGAATAATAAGGAGGAGGAGGGAGGCTGAGAGAGGCAGCTGTTGAGAAATATCTTTCTCCTGATCCGCCTACCAGGTCCCATGCAGACCTAGCCTAAGAGAGAGTTGGAGCAAACTGAGTCACTCACATGCACCCCACAGTTAGTGGAAGCGGGTTCTCAGTTCAAGTGTGGTTTTGTGACCTTGAGTGTCTCTGACAACCTGCTACAATGGCCCAGCTTGAATAAAAAGGACTTCCCAGCAATAAAGGACTTCCCAGCAATAAAGGACTTCCCAGCAATGTTTTTTTTTTTTATGTTGGACTGTTTCATTCCTCCCTCCATTATATGAACTCCCAATCCTGGGGAGCTTTAGTAGATTAGTGACATAAACGATAGCTCCTTCCATTCCAGGCTCACCTGGGCCATTTGACCTTTGAGTGACATTCTTTTCTTTGGTGTTTGGAGTTTGTCTTTCTCTTTGGGCCCCAATACACCAGATTATTGGGGATGGTTATATAGCCAATGATGGCTAAATGTTTCTGTAACATACTCACCTACCACTCACAATACTCTGCTCATAATTATCAAACCACCAGCGAAACAGAAATAAATAGATCCTAATTTATCTTTGCCCTAATAGGAAACTTTGCCCTAATAGGAAAAGAAATAAATCTGCAAAGAACAGTATTTTCATGTCTCTCATAGACACAACAGCCAAAAATCAATTAAGGGAAAGTTTAGACTTCTCACTTTCCCTCTCCATTAAAACAGACTCAACAGAGGTAAAATGCTTTGGGATTTTGGGGGAGAAAGAGTTTAGAAAATAAAATCACAAACCTGGTGGCTTTAGAGTTTTCTGACCACCCAGGTTTCCTTCAGTTCTTTTTCTCTAAATGAACACCTACAGCCATTAATGCTCAGTGCCTGAAATACTTTCTTTTCTCTTGGTCCAGATGCCTTGATCCAGGAAAAATGCTCATTATTTCAGCAATCCAACTGCGTGGTATCTGGCAGTGTCGCAGTCTTGGGGACTGAGCCCTCAACCTGTGGGACTTGATGCTATCTCCAGGTAGTGTTAGAACTGAATTGGGGGACACCCAGCTGGTGTCCCCTGCTTGTTGGTGGAGAAGAAGCCCCCTGCATTTGGGCACGGAAGTCTTCCATGTTGATGGTTGTGGTGTGAGAGCAGAGGAAAAGCAGTTTCAGAGATTTTCCCTGAAACACTGGGCCATGGAATCTTGCACTCAGAAGGAAAAGAGGCTCATTCTGGTCTAAAGGGGAAAGAGAAGTAATTTAAAACACACACTAGTGCTCCCAGGAAAATCAGCAGTGGGGTAAACAAAACATTAAACTGGAAAGATCCACAAGCACTGGCCGGGGCGGCAGGCTCTGCTTCACTGAAAGGGAAAGAGAAAATGTTCAAAGATTTCCCGTGTGCGGTCAGCTCTGACGAAAGCCTCCCTCCTTTATCCCAGGACCCAGGAACTGGCAGTTTCTCCTGCAGTGTCGCCTCATACAGCATTTTCCTCCAGTTGCTCCTAAAGCACCCACGCTTCGAGACTCACCCATCTGCTGCTGTCTTATGGTTATTGCATGGTATCTTTTATTAAATGGAATTATCTTCAAGGTAGCCTTAATTGACCAATAAGGCCAATAATCACAAGGCTAATATTCTGGCCAATAGTGGCATTATTATTATTATTATAGAGACAAAGTCTTGCTCTGTCACTCAAACTGTAATGCAGTGACAGGATCATAGCTCACTGCAACCTCAAACTCCTGGGTTCAAGAAATCCTCCCACCTCAGCCTCCCATGTAGTTGGGACTACAGGTGCATGCCATGATGACCAGCTAATCTTGTTTTTTCTTTTGTAGAGATGGGGTTTCAGTTACCCACACTGATCTCAAACTTCTGGCTGAAGAAAACCTCCTTCCTAGGCCTCCCAAAGTACTGGAATTACAGGCATAAATCACCACACCTAGCTTTGACATTATTAATTTTAATAAACTTATTTACTAGATTATTCTCATTAAAGACTTCACCTATTACCTTAAGGAAGATAATAAGTATTTTTAAATGTACCACTGTGCCTATACAATACTCAACAGAGCTGATGTGTGGTTGTGACAATGGCCCATGCCAGCTGTCTATTGCTGCATAACAAACCATCCCAAAGCACAGTGGCTTCAAACACCACTGTGTTGTTCCTGTTGATTCTAAGGCTCAGGAATTTGGGCAAAGCTATGTAGAACGATCCATCTCTGCTCCACAGGGGTCACTGGGTGACTGAGCTGGCCACACGCAGTCATCTAGGCATGATGCTGGCTGCCGCCCCGTGCCTTAAGCTTCCTGCACTCTGACCTTTGTCTGCACAACCTCACCAACAAGCAGCTTAGTCTGAACTTCTAAACAAGACAGCTGGCTCCCAAGACAGAGAAAGAATAGAACCTACAACTTAAGGAAGAATTTCTGCTGTATCTTATTGGCCAAAGCAAGTCACAGACCAACTGGCAAAGTGACGCTGCAAAAAGGGCAGATGGGATAGAAGGGTCACTGTGACCTCCTTTGGCAACACAGACTCTTAAGAATACTGAGGCTGTGAACAAGTGTTGACTTCTTGATGTTGATGGCTGCAGGTTAGTGACAGCAATTGTCCAGGACAGACCCACTGTCTGCCCACAAGGTAGCTCCAGGACCACTGTCCATCACACACAACTTTTGCTCCCTGTGAACTTATTTCTCTTCCATAATATCTGCAGCCAATATTTACATAAAGACTCAATATTAAGATAGTAAGATGGTCACCACTAGCATCTTATTCTTCATCACTAACTTTCAAACTTCTCCACAGAGATGACCCTGGAGGCTCGGAGAAGCAATGGTGTTACCCCAAGGAGACTGGCCCCATTTAAAAGCACAATTCCTTCACATCTAAATTTCTATCTTAAAAAATCATGCAAATTTTACTTGTAATCTATAAAATATCTATCTGTTTTAATGAAAATTTTAAAAACATGCTTTTCTCCTCCAAATTCACCCACAGAGTTGATGCTGTCAAAAGTGTCTTTCCTGGCACAGAAACCCAGGACTGGCACTGGTTCCCTGCTCCAGACCCACGGGGTGAGGCTACACCCCACAAAGCAGCAAAGCCTGTGATGCCCTCACTCGGGAATGGCTGCCGGTGCTGACCAATCCCTGCTCCCACTGGGAGAAATGGGGCCCAGAACTCAGCAAGAAGGCAGGCCTAGGGGTAGTCCTAGCTGAATGATCATGTGAATTTTATTGAATGTAGATGGAGTTCTAAAAGCCCAGAAAGAGACTTGTATCCTAAATAGTGGAGCTCCATGGACAAGAATGGAGACATCCTGGCCCCGCAACACGGGCAGCATCCATGCCAGATGGCAGCTGGGGCTCATGACTGAGGGGTCTGAGGCCCCTGAGGTGTCAGACAAGCCAGCGAGATGCTGACTATTCACTGAGCAGTCACTGTGTGCCTGGCACTAGTTAACAAGGAGAAGATTAGGTCATAGTTCCTGGCCAGGCACAGTGGCTCACGCCTGTAGTCCCATCACTTTGGGAGGCTGAGGTGGGAGGATCACTTGAGCCCAGGAGTTCTAGACCAGCCTCAGCAACAAAATGAGTCCTCATCTCTACAAAAAATTTAAAAAGTAGCTGGGCATGGTGATTTATGCCTATAGTCCCAGCTACGTGAGAGGATGCAGTGGGGGGATAGCTTGAGCTCTGGAAGTTGAGGCTGCAGGGAGACGTGATGGTGCCACTGCACTCTAGCCTGGGAGATGGAGTGAGACCCTGTCTCCAAAACAAACAAACAAAAAGACATAGCTCCTGTGGTTGGGCAACATGCACTCTGAAAAAAGGCCTCTTCCCACCCCATGCACCTCGAGACATGAACAGGCAGAATGGGAATGCTAAGATAACCAGCAGGCTCAGGGGAGCTCACTCAGTTCCCAGGGGAATCAGAACCAGACCTCAGTGTCCCCTGCCCCGGCCAGTCTCCCAGCCTCAAGCAGTGGTCTCTAAAGTGGATACCCACTACCAGCACCACCAGCAGCAGCAGCACCTGAACACTAGTTAGAAATGCAGATTCTCAGGCCTACTGGACCCTACGGAGTCAGCAAGGGGGCAGGCAATCTGAGTTTCAGCCAGCCCTCCGGGGGATTCCAGTGCAGCTGAATTCTGAGGTCTCTGGCCTCATGTGCCCACAGTCCTCGGGAGACAGCCAGCGGAGTGGGTAGGAACTCAGGCTTCAGAGGAAGCTGGTGGCTGGGAGTCTGGCTCTGACTTACCAGATCTTGTGAGCTGGGACATGTTTTCAGCTTGTCTGAGCTCTGTCTCCTCACCGGTGGAAGAGGGTGCTAAAAGGTTTGATGAAAGATGGGAGGTGAAGTGACTTCGGCTTCCTGGCATTGAGCCCGGCCCATTGCGCCTGCTCAGCACCTGCTGCTCTGAGTCTCTCCGCTGACACTGTCCACCCAGCCCTCTGGCGTGTTCTCAACCACATCCACTTGGTGGGTATAACTCTGGACGAGGAATCATCCAAGCAGTGCTCTGCCTGCAGAAATCATATCCTTGGAGAGACTCTGGCTGTTGCAAATCCCTGGCCCTTTTCCCCAAGGAAACTTGGCCTGAAGGTAGCCCCCCATGGCTGCAGCATAGCCTCACCCATCCGCGCCACAGCTCTCTTGAGTGCCCGACCCCATGCTCACCACTCTCCACACCACAGAAATCACAGTGAGCCCATCACATAACCACAGCGTGGCCTCTGCATCCTGATTCCCAGTGGAGGCCCCTCACGCCCGCCCAGTCCTGGGGCTGGACTGGGGCTGCAGATATCAGCACTAGGGGCCGGAGAGAACTGACCAAAACCTGGTAATGAATCTGCCTAGCTCTTAATAACTGCATGACCTCTCCCAAGACACGTAGCCTTCTCAGGCCTCTGTGAAGATCATACATGTTTGTGAAAGTACTTTGTACCTTGTAAAACCATATACAAATCTCAATTGTTATTACAGATGATACAGTCTTCAATTCCCTTGCAGGGAACGTTGTTTTCCCTGGATCATAAATTCCTAGAGGGCTATATGCTTTGTACAGTAACTAATTCAACTCCCTGTAAGTGCTTGACAGACATAATTTATAATGATGGCCACATATGTAAACCATAACATGGACCATATAATTGGTCGGCTTTTCTTTTGCAAAATGTGGATGATACAAGTATTCAAAATCACTTACATTTAATCATATAAGCATCTTTAGATATGCAAAGTGTATATATTCATGCCATCTGTTAAATCCTGATTTGCTAAGCATGTGCATATAAAGACATCTGGGCTATACCGATTTCATAGATGTTTCTCCCAAATGCCCTGACCGTGGAAGCAATCCACTTCAACATTTTCAGATGTATGTTCCCCACTTAACTGGGGGCCTCCTCCCAGGGGGCAGTGAGGTCAGCGCAGTGCTCACCACAGCAGGCCAGAGCTGCTCACACAGAGCATGCGCTGCACGGCTGCCTGGGGCTGTGGCCTGCTCTTATCAGGAGCAACTGGTACCTCTCTCCCCACATAAACAATTACGGAGAGGGAAAGAGAAAAGCCTTAAATATTTGCTTTCCTTTACAAGACCACCTACAAAATGTTGTTAAGACCCTGCAGGCAAAATAATCTGTCATGTGTCCAGCACTGGGCAAATATAAACACCTCGAGGACTCTACTGAGCAGTAGCCTGTGGTCCCAGATGTTTTCACAGGTTTCCTTTTGTGGAGGAGGAAGAGTCCTGCTCTCCTCTACTCTTCATCCTCTCCTGTTCTTCCCTCAACCCCTTGGTGAAGTACTTCTTCAAGAATAGTTTGGGTGAGAGAGGGTGCTCGTGACAAGAGAGTGCGTGGTTTTTACCGCAAAGTCGGAGTCCCATCTCCTTTTCATTAAAGGACACCAATGCTAAAGCAGTGGCCGGCATGGGCCACAGGGAGCTGTTGAAAGTGAAGAGTCCCAGAGCTGCAGCATCCCAAACTCTGAACCCAGGGCGGGTGATAAGCAGAGGCAGGAAGCAGGGTCAGAGGGTAAGAACTGGAGCCTGCTTCAGCCTGTGCTTCAGGTGCAGTTCACACCGGAGGCCCCAGGACAGCTCGCTGGGAAACATTTGAAACAGGAGTGTGTTTTACTGGCATGCAGTGCTTCCCCCTGGTTCCTGGCACAGCCTGGTGCAGCGGCTGGGTGGGATCCGTGCAGCCACTGCCTGTCCCGCCCCTTCCCCATGAAATCACAGGGAGCTTTTACCAAGGAAATGCTGGAAAAGTTAGCACTCTTGTAATCTTGGTGCTTTTTCTAATTGCCCATTGGAATTTGCAAGTGATTATCAGGATAGAATGAAAGGAGGTTGCCTCCAACTGACCCTTTCTAGGCCTGCCTTGCAAACTCCCCTACAGCAGAAGTGAGCAGCGTGGCTTTAGTCGGTGTCTCAGGAGGATGAGTATGGAAAGGGGAAGCCTCTAGCAGGCCATCTCTGAAAATAAATCCATCTGGCGCAGAAGCAAAGCAAAATGCTTTCTGGCCTTTTCCCGGCAACGCCACTCTGTGCCCTCCTTCCTTAACCCCCGAACCACTTTTTCCTCCAGCACGCTCCTTAGCAGTGCCCCAGAAGTGGCATTTGATGGGGCTGCTGGCACATCAGCCTGCTCCAATCAGGGATGTCACCCCTACAGGCCACCTCAGGGACCCCCATCCCTGCAATACTTGACCTGTCCTTGCATCTGCAGCATCAACATAGAGCCTGCCTGGGTTTGCTCAGGACATGTGGCCATTATCCCATCTCTAGGAACTATTTGAGGAGGCCCAGGCACTATGCACTACTATCGTCACCTCCCCCTACACCACAGTAAAACAGGCAGGAAATAAGTATCTTTACTCTCTTAGCTCAGTCTTTCAATCTGAGAAAAACCTAAACTCAGGCAGGAGTGCAGTGGTGCAATCACGGTTCACTTCAGCCTCCACCTCCCAAGCTCAAGCAATCCTCTCCCCTCAGCCTCCCAAGTAGCTAGGACTACAGGCATGTGCCACCACACCTGGCTAATTTTTAAATTTTTTTGTAGTGATAGGGTCTCGCTATGTAGCCCAAACTAGTCTTGAACTCCTGGGCTCAAGCGATCCTCCCACCTCAGCCTCCCAAAGTGAGGTCACATTCTTAACACAGTGCCCGGCACATACTAAGTACTCAGTTAAGTTTTATCAAGAAAAAAATATTCAATCAGACACATAAACCAAAAAGCAGTTGTAGATTTCAGAACTATCCTCTTACCACTTTACCACCTCCTTGGAACATTTAGGAGTTTGGTTTGGTTTTACCCCAAAATCTAAACCCCTGGTTTGTTTTTAAGTTGTCAATAAGGGTTTAAACATCTGGATTGTGGTTAGAATACAGTCAGCTGCAGTTTTCTCTCCCCTCCCTTCCAACTTCTCCCGCAGAAGGTGACTCCCCTGCAATTCTGCTTCCCCACCCCACCCCCTTGCGGTGCCCCAGCTGTGTTACTAAGGAGAAATGTGAAGCCTCAGCAGCCAAGACAGCTGTGGGACATTGCTGACCAGCCATCTACACCCGGCAGGGTTGGAATCCAGTCTGGCATGACGCTTTTCTAAATGTTGCTTCCTATGGGACAGCCTCACTCTGTTAGGTTGACCTGAGTTTGCATTCCTGAGCTCAGCCTAGAGAGCATGCATATGATCTCCTCTTGCAAGGAGACCTCCCCCTACTAGAAATGCAGCCATTGTCAGACCCACCTAGGGGAGCAGCCACACCAGGTGGCAGCAAGCTGCCTATGGGAGGAGGGTGCTGGAGCAGGAAATGAGAGTTAAAAGAGTCTTTTTAGGGGTGTCATCGGGCCAAAAACAGGAAGATCAGCAACTCTATCCTAGGCCTCCAGGGTTAAAAGCAAAATGAGAGAGAGAGAGAGAGAAGCAGAGAAAGTTTATTAAACAAATGTCCCATAGAAAGATTATATTGAGCCTGTGCAACACAGCAAGATCCTGTTTCTACAAAAGAATTTAAAAATTAGCTGGGTGTGGTGGCCTATGCCTGACCCTTACTGCTCAAGCGCAGCCTGGCTGACACAGTCCTAGCTACGCAGGAGGCTGGAAGGGGCAGGATTGCTTAAGCCCAGGGGTTTGAGGCTGCAGTGAGCTACGATGGTACCACTGCACTCCAGCCTGGGTGACAGAGAGATCCTGTCTTGGAAAAAAAAAAAAAAAAAAGTCATATTGAATGATACTGCAGCACACGGTGCCCTCAAAGATGAGCCACTTTCTTCATGGGCTTGTGCCCCTCACAATGACCTTGAGTGTCTCCTGCGCCATCATCCTTGCTGCTGGTGATACAACAGCTGCAGTGTAAGAATCCCAGTCACCTTAGACACACCCCGCCTCCAACACACACACCGGATACAGTCAGTCGCCCAGTGTGGGGAGCAGGCTCCTGGAGAACTCTCTGTCCAGCCCTCCTCAGATCCTTGCACAGCTCGGCTCATGTGAGTTCCTGCCTGTCTCTCTCAGCCAGACCCTCCCCTTCCTCACAGGCTGCCTTCCATGTGGAAGAATCAGAATGATCTGATTGAGTTACTCTCATGCTTTCTGCCTCTCCGTGTCACCCGAATCAAATTAAAATCCTCAGCAAAGCATGCCAGGTCCATCACAATCGTGGCTTCCCTCCAAGCCTGTCCCTCCACGTTTGCAGCCCCAAAGGCCGCTGCAGGTTGCATTCCTTGCCTTGGGTGTGCTGTCCCCTCTTCATACTCCAAGATTCAGCTCCAGTTGTCCCCACATGGCCTTTCTCAGAAGCCTTTCTGACACCCTCCCCAGGTAGAGTCGACCCCGTCGAGCCTCCACTGTCTCTCCTGCACACTTGAGCCTCCCAAACTGGGTTGGATGCTCTCACGTTTCCTGTAGCTCCTGTGCTCCCAGGATCGCGACAATGTGGGGTAATTGCTCGAGTGCTGTCTGCTTCCCTCTTAGATACAAGCTCCTGAAAGGAGAAAGCAGGTCTTACTGAAAATTAAAGTTCCAGCTTCCACATGGTGCTGGGCACACAGCTGGAGCCCTGAAGAATTTGCCGGGTAGAGGAATGAATAAACGTAGCCCTTAAACAGTGAGTTCCTGTCTTTCCTTCCTTAGTAAATGAGGTCACTGGGAGCAGGAAGGGTCTTATTCATCTTTGTGTCTCTGGTGCTGGGTAGAAGCTGGCCCTTCCCAGGCAGGGAAAGGTGCCTTTCACTCACTTGTTCGGGCTGTTCCAGAGTTTGGACAACTTATAGGCCCCTGTCTCTCTGAGATTCTAACAGGACCCAAGGACAACCAATGGGAAGACAGGGGTAGTGCGGGACTGGGGCTTCTTGGAAACCCACCTTGATCGGATGAGTGACGGGTTCTCCCAACTTTGAAGTTCAGGGCCCAGCTAGAGGAGGCCTCCACCTCACCCTGGAGGGTGTGTGCCTGGTGGAGGGGACACACATGCCAATGACGAGTGGTGAACATTGGGTGCTTGGGAGATGGAAGTGTCAGCTCAGTGCAGACACAACAAACTGAATGGCAGGGCCTGGGACAGAGCATGCGGTGGCACAGCAGGGGGCACTCATGAGAATCGGAGTCTCAGCCCACTTGGCTCAGGCCCTCCCACCAGGCCCTCTGCTGACCCTGGCTCCGAGCCCTGTGACCTGGCAGTGACTCTCCTCTTCTTAGAAAAAGCGGGAGGGTGGCTAATTGAAAACAAACCAACTGCTTCTCCTCTTTCCTCAGCCCTCAGGAAAAGCATGTAATCATCTCCAGGATTTAGAGACCTTTTTCTTCTAAAGTCAAGGGAAACTTGTTCACCCCAGCCATCTTGTTGCTCCTGAATTGTGCCGTCTGAATCCTTGTCTGCTGGAAGCTCTGGACAGCGCACCAATCAGAGCACTAAGTTTGGAGTCCAAGCCCTGGTTCACCGTGCCTCAGCTCTCCCACCCAAAAAGCAGTTGACCCCTTGGTCCAAGTGGCAATGCTGTCCAGCAGAACCTTCTGTGGTGCTGTCCAGGATGAAAACACTTGCCACATGTGACTTTGCCGGATGGCTAGTGGAAGAGAGGACCTAATATTTAATTAAATTGATTTATTAATATTTGACTAACTGGACTGCACAGCTGTAAGATCTAACCTGCTCTGACGTTACATCCCATTCCCACAAGCACACCTTTTGTCTCTCTAATTCTCACAGTCACTTTCTCCACAGAGTGATAACTGGGATTATTTATTCTATGCGGAGGCTTTAAATACAGGACCCGGGCCAGAAAGCAGTGTCATAAAGATAGCTTTCTTTGAAAGTAAAAGACAAAACTGAAAATGATGCGCTGGAGAGGAGAGCCTTCTGCCCACCTCTTCTCTCTTTCATAATCATGCAGAGACAACACGGGGTTGCAAATCCACATCTGCTCTCTGGCCAGATGCAGACAGGAGCAAAACTTCCATTTCTTTTCTTGCTTCTAACAGTGCTCCCTCTTGAACCTAACACCCTCCCAGCCTGCCCCTTGGATCTGTTCTAATAGCA